>NW_024967001.1:0-1272 GCF_019238085.1 Lagopus leucura
GACGCCACCCAACCTCCCCAGCCCTCTTCCTTCCATCCCTGCCCCCCGTTCCATAGCAGCTCTGCAGCCGTGGCACCCAGCAGTGCATGCAGCAATACCTCTGGTGCGCTGAATGCTGGGGCCGGCACAGAGAGGCTCTGTGGCCGGCGTGGATCTTCCTGGTTGGACTGCTTGTGAGTTTCCTGGTGCTGTTGAACACGTGGGCTTCCCCGCCTGCCCTGATTGCTCACCAGGCCATCGATGTCCTTTGTGCCGTCGTGCCTCACAGCTTCAGGTATCGTGCCATAGGCTCCTTAGAGTCGGAAAGGACCATTTGTGATGATCTAGTCCAACTCCCCACAAGGAACAGGGACATCCACAGCTCGATCGGGCTGCCCAGGGCCTGATCCCCCCTCACCTTGGAAGGGACAGGGCATCCACCGCCTCTCTGGGCAGCCTGTTCCACTGCCCAGAATCACAGAATGTCCCGGGTTGGAAGGGACCTCGAGGCCCACGAGTCTCCAGCCCCCCACCAACGCAGGGCCACCACCTTCCCCATTTCACAGCTGCCCAGGGCCCCATCCAACCTGGCCTTGAACACCTCCAGGGGTGGACGGGGCATCACAGCCTCTCTGGGCAGCTGTTCCAGCACCTCACCGCTCTCACAGCACAGAACTTCCCCCTGACATCCAACCTCAATCTCCCCTCCATCAATTTAAAACCATTTCCCTTTGTCCCTTGCTGTAAAAAGACATCTTCCTTACATCTCACCTAAGTTTTCCCTTCTTCTTTCCTTTAGCTCCCTTTAGGTATTGAAAGGCTGTTACCAGGTCGCCTCAGAGCCTTCACTTCTCCGTGCTGAACAGCTCAGCTCTCTCAGCCTGTCCTTGGAGGAGAGCTGTTTGATCCCTTGGTTCTTTTCTTTTTTGTGGCCATCCTCTGATGTGATCCAACAGGTCCATGTCTCTTCTGCACTGAGGACTCTACATTCTGACACAATCTCTAGATGTGGGATTGTGCAGAATATGGACTCAGATAAGGGAAGCCTCTTTACTTCACATGTCCTACAGGACCTAATGAGAGCTTTAGAAATGAAGTGGGAGCTCCATACTCTGTGGCACCCTCCTTCTTCAGGGAAAATAGAATGAATCAATCAGATGCTGAAGAAGCACTTGTCAAAATTGGTTTCAGGAGCGGGCATCTCACCATTCCCAAGTACAGCCACCCAAACAGCACTTCATAGGGCGATACTCCTAAGCCTTCTCTGTGAGTGGTTCATATTCTGACAAGGGC
>NW_024967002.1:0-4232 GCF_019238085.1 Lagopus leucura
CGCAGCCTGCTCTGTTGGCTCATCTGGCTCAGCAGGGATGGCCTCCTTTCCCACAGCAGCAGCAGCAGGGGTTTCCTCCACCTTGACTTCCCCAGGTGGAGCTTCTTCAGCCTCAGTCTTTTCTTTTATGGATTTCTAAGTAAACAGTGGAAAATTTGTTGAGGTGGGGAGAGAAGAAGGGAATGGGAGCTCTGCCTGGCATTACAGTGCTGCTTCACCCCTAGCAGACTCAGTGCCAATGGCTTTGCCAGGAAGAGGACAGCCTTACATTACTCATGATCATCTACAGAGCATCTTCATTCTCAGCATCCTGCACAGAAACTGAGTCAGTCCTACATCCCTCCCTTGCCAGGAAAGAGAGTGCTAGCTTCCTGAGCTATTGAAAGCAGCAGCAGAAATGGGGGAGAAGTACTCAGTTTGCTCAGAAATGCTCTAGAAAGTGAGGGCAAAGTGAGGAGTGTCCCAAACTATGATTTCAAGCAGGATTTTTGAAATTATCCCCTATCCCCCTAATTCCACTAGTTCTCAGACAAAAAGATCCCTTCTCTGTTGAAAGGGTGCAGACTCTGTTTTCACATAGGCAAGTACTAACTGCATGAATTCTGACATTGAACATCATAGAATGGCTTGAATTGGAAGGGACCTAAAGACCATTCAGTTCCAATCCCCCTGCTACAGGCCACCCATTCGATCAGGATGATCAGGACCAGAGGCACCCAGAGCTTCTCCAGGCAGCCTGTTCCAGTACCTCACCACCTTCTGAGTGAAAAAAAGTCACCCCTAGTTGCTGTTAATGCTTATTGCATCCTGAGACCTCAATCACCTACAAAGCTTCCATTTATTGGCCATGCTTCTTCTGCAATTCTTACCCTCTAAAATTCTGGCCTATGCTTACTCTTTAGCAAGCGTATCTAGTAAACATCACCAGTCCTGCAAGATGTTTGGTCCTGCGGCAAAACAGCTCCCAGCAAAAGTGCTATTTCTGCTGGGGACAAAGCCTTGCAAACACATACAGCTAAAGGAGGGAGCTGCAAGCTGTGCTCAGCATATTCATCTATAAAGATGGCTGACTCAGCCAGATTAAATAACCCCAGTAGATCAATTTGCCATGAACAAAGGATTGTTTACTTGTCCTAAACTGACTCTCTGCACTTCTGAGCAGCCTTTTGCAGCACAGAAGTTCCTTCAGACAGTCACTGAGCACTCTGTTGCTCTACCAACAATTCTGAACCCACAGCACCTCAAAGCCCCTTCAAGAGCCCCCAGCTACTGCCCTGCGCCCTCCAGTTCTCCCTGCTGCCCCGTAAGAACCTCAGGATGCCAGCAGCACCTCGTGCCTTAGGATGCCCAGTGGATTTCACAAGGATGCACTCATCTCCTGCATCGTCATCACTGGCAAAAATACCCAACGGCGCTGACCCAAGCCGGGGGCTCAGTGGTGACAAACAGGGAAACCTGCCGCGCTGCAGCGTGTGCCCAGTGCCTCCGGTCCCGCTGCTGGGCACCGCCGGGCGCAGCCGGGCTCCGTCCTCTCCGCGCCTCCCCGCACGGACAGATGGCAGCGCCCGGGATCCCCCCGAGCCTCCTCTTCTGCAGGCTGAGCCGCCCCAGCTCTCCCGGAATCCCACCCCAACCATTTCCCACGCGCTGCCGAGGAGGGGAGGGGATGCGGGGGAGGAACGGGGCCGGCGCTCGCAGTGCTACGACACGGCCGTTTGCGCCGCCCCGTCCCTCCCCGGCGGAGGGCACGGGGACGGGGTGGCTTACCGGAGCTGCAGAAACGACCGCGGGCAGAAGCGCCGAGAAACGAACGGGAAACGTTTAATCCACGAACGCACAGAGCGGCAAACAAAGACACGACCGCGTTCCCAGCCGGCTCCCGTCCGAACGGCGACTGCGGAGGACGGCTCGGTGCCGACCGGGGACGGACGGAGCCCCGCGCCACCTTCCCCTGAGCTCCCGGCGTCCCCGAGGCACGGCGCGGGAGGCGGCGGAGACGCGGGGCGGCGGCGGGGACGCGGCTCCGCCGGCACCATCGCGGTGGCCCCGCGTCCGCGGCCGCCATTGCCGGAGAGCCCGCGCTCGGCCCCGCCTCCGCCGCGCCGCCATTGGTCGTGCCGCGGAATGGGGTCCTTTCGTTCCGTGGTCGCGCCGTCGTTGCGTCATCGCCGCGCGCGTCCCGGATGGCCCCGGCCCGGCTGCCATCGCCGATGCCTGTCGCCGCGCGCCCGTTCCGCCGCCCGTCATCACGCGAGCTGCGGTTCTGGCGGCGGCAGCAGGAACTCAGCTTAGCCCTGCAGAGAGCGGTCCGGTGGCACGGGAAGAAGATGACGGCCGTGCAGTACAAGTGCCTCCGCGGTGTCTGCAGCCCGCGAGGAGCCGAGCCGGGCCGGGGAGAGGAAGGTGTGCGAGTCCCGGGCGGGGACGCGCGATGGCAGCATCTGCGGCAGGATCGGCTGCTTCCTCCTCCTGCGCTCCTGACGCCGCGCGCTGGTTTCCTTTAGAAGCACCCCGGAAGCCAGAGCCCACTGTCGCATCTGTGGGGTTCCACGGGACGCACAGAGGCGGGGTAAGTTTAGCTTGGATATCAGGACGGTCTTCCGTACAGAAAGGGTTGTTAAGCGCTGGCATGGGCTGCCCAGGGAGGGGGTTGAGTCGCCGTCCCTGGGTGCGTTTAAAAACCGTCTGGATGCGGTGCTCAGGGCCGTGATTGAGAGGAGGGAGCAGCCTGGAAGGAGCGGTCCCTGAGAGCAGCCCTGCAGAGCCGGACCTGGGGGTCTTGATGGATGAAAAGCTGCACATGAGCCAGCAGTGTGCTCCTGCAGCTGGGAAAGCAAGTGGGATCGTGGGCTGCATCGGAAGAGGGGTGGCCAGCAGAGACAGGGAGGTGATCGCCCCCCTCTGCTCTGCTCTTGTGGGGCCCCATCTGCAGCACTGCGTCTGCACATCCAGGTCTGGAGCCCCCAGTGCAAGAAAGACAGGGAGCTGTTAGAGAGGGTCCAGAGGAGAGACACAAAGATGATCAGGGGACTGCAGCACCTCCCCTATGAGGACAGGCTGAGGGAGCTGGGCTTGTTCAGCATGGAGAAAAGAAGGCTGCGGGGTGACCTCATTGCAGCCTGCAGTACCTAAAGGGAGCCTACAAACAGGAGGGGAGTCAGCTCTTGGAAAGGGGTGATAACAGCAGGACAAGGGGAAATGGTCTGAAATTGAGGGAGGGAAGATTGAGGTTGGATGTCAGGGGGAAGTTCTTTACAGAGAGAGTGGTGAGGTGCTGGAACAGCTGCCCAGAGAGGCTGTGGATGCCCTGTCCATTCTGGAGTTGTTCAAGGCCAGGCTGGATGGGGCCCTGGGCAGCCTGGTCTGGTATGACATGTGGAGGTTGGTGGCCCTGCGTGTGGCAGGGGGCTGGAGATTCGTGATCCTTGGGTCCCTTGCAGAGCCTGTCCATGCTGTGTTTCTGTGAGGGCGGTCAGAGTTAGGGTGTGTTTAGGTCGTGGTTGGACTGGATGATCTTGAAGGTCTTTTCCAACCTGAGTGATGCTGTGACTCTGCAGGGACGCTGTGTGTTGGACTGCTGTTCATTGCAGAGCACCAGCACAGGGCAGGCCTGGGGACTGGGCTGATGGGGATGGAGAGGGCAGTGTGCAGCCGTGGGCTCCTCAGGTGGTCCCAGGAAACATCTCCACGTGTCTGCAGCTGTGTGGAGGTGTGCGTGTCTCCTGCTGTACCAGAGATGGAGGGGATGGCGCTGACTGAGGGCAGGGACTGGAGGCAGCACAAAGGCGCCGTGAGGCGGCCGCAGTCAGTCCAGCCGCAGCACAGACAGGCGGCCCTGCTTTAGGTTTGGCAGTGTGGAGAAATGTTCTCCATGTAGTTGTGCCCCTGTGGCTTCTTTCTGATGTGCCTGGGAAGTCCCACTGGAATAGGCTGCTGCATGAGGGCAGAGGCCAGATACAACATCACTTGTGTGGGTGGAGTGTTACTATCTCCGTGTTCATCTATTATGTTTGTTTGTTTCATTTCAACTCTATGTTGCCAATCTGCCTGTATAACCAAGATGTTATAATCACAATATAATTGTGTATAATCAATAGATATCAAAATGTTATAATCGCAATATAATCAAAAGAGTAAGGCAAAGCAAACAAGGATCACAAAAGAGAATAAGTGGAAGAGCTTACTCTTGGGTTGAGCTCACCAGAAGATACCAAAAGAGGGGATCTCCAGAA
>NW_024967003.1:0-9369 GCF_019238085.1 Lagopus leucura
GGAGATAAAGAAGAACGAAGTGAAGCAGGAGCAATCATACCATAAAAGGGAGGACCCACCTCCATACCCGGCTCGCAGCATATATCCTTCGCTTAAGCCCTGTAAAGATAACGGGGAAGGGGGGTCGGTGGAGGAAAGTGCTATAACTTCTAGTACAGCTGATAAGAGGGTCCTTGAGAAGGGAGAGATGTCTGGAGGGGCTGGGATACAACCTGTGGAATGCGACAGTGGGGGCGGGACTCACCTACTGCCCGATTCTGCCTGCTACGGTGGCCACCCCCCGAGGGGCGTGGATTGTCCCCGGCCTTGCTGTGGGGGGAGCGTTCCGACGGGGATGGCCCTGGAGTCCACCCAGGAGGGGCGTGGTCCCATATCGACAGCTTCATGGGGCCTGCCTACCCTCACTGATTGGGCTCGAGTGAGGGAGGATATACAGGCCGCAGATCCAGCAGGTGTCGCTCTCACTTTGCCGGTGGTGATAAGACCAGAGGGTCCAGCTTGGGTTCCTCTGGAGTCCAAAGCGGTTACTCGTCTTTCGGAATTAGTTAAGAGCAAAGGCCTGCGTTCCCCTGTTACTATGGCAGCAGTGGAAGCTCTTATGGCTTCTAGTCTTTTGCCATATGATGCGGTGAACCTTATGCATGTTATTCTTGAGCCCGTACAATACACCCTGTGGAATGATGAATGGAATAGACTACTTCAAGCTGTGGTGGCTGCTGCCAACCGGGACCCCCACCATCCAGCCAACGGCCAGCGCAGAGGCGAGAGAACTAATCTTGCACGTCTTCAGGGCCTGGCAGATGGAATGGTGGGATCCCCGGAGGGCCAAGCAGCAATGCTCAGACCAGGAGAGCTGGCAGCTGTTACAACGGCAGCCCTCCAAGCCCTGCGAGAAGTGGCTAAGGTTGCGGAACCTGTGCATCCGTGGGCAGACATAAAGCAGAGCCACTCTGAGTCATTTTCTGATTTTGCGAATCGCCTAATTCGCGCAGTGGAGGGATCTGATCTCCCAAGGGAGGTCCAATCCGCAGTCATAATAGAATGTCTTAAACAGAAATCGTTGCCAGACATCCAGCAAATCATCAGAGCAGCACCGGGTAACCTAACTACCCCAGGGGAGCTTATTAAATATGTGTTAGATCATCAGAAAGTTGCACCATTAACTAATGAGGGATTAGCAGCCGCCATGCAGGAAATGATAGACGCCAATCGGGTCAAGGAAGGAAGGAATAAAGGCCCGTGTTTTAGGTGTGGGCAGCGTGGCCATTTCAAAGCACAGTGCCCTAAGAAGATGGGGCAAGGATCAGACAAACGGTGCCAATTATGTGGCGGAGCCGGACATGTCGCACGTCAGTGTAAAAAATTTAGAATCTCGCTGCAGGGAAACGGGAGAGGGAGGGAGCCAATGGCCCAGGACTCCTTCCCGTCATCCCTAGGTGGGCCAAAAGCACAACGCCCGCAGTGGCATTAACTATGGATTTAGAAGAACGACCAATCGTTACGGTTAGGATGTCATATATGGATCCAGATCTTCCATCATCGGTGCCCAAAGCGGTAATTTTTGTAGCCTTACTTGATTCTGGTGCAGATATTACTGTCATCTCAGAAGATGACTGGCCTCGGCAGTGGCCCGCGACTTTTATGTGGAGAACAATTGCGGGTGTGGGGGGCGATGTGCCCACCAGAAAGGCAGACAGAGTGGTAGAGCTTGCGATCATCAATGATGATGGTACCATGGAAAAAAATGTAATCATCCTTCCTACTTTAGCACCAATAGGAGGATCCATACTTGGCAGGGACTTTCTTTTTGAGATGGGAGTAAAACTGACAAATTTATGAAAAGGGCCACTGTCCATCATTTAGCGCTGCAATATGCGATTCCGTTGCGTTGGAAACGGGATGTATTTCCCGTTTGGGTGGATCAGTGGCCCCTTTCTGTTGATAAATTAGCAGCGCTTGTACAGATTGTTTCACGAGAACTTAATGCAGGACATATAGAACCGTCACTCAGTAGTTGGAATACGCCTGTTTTTGTAATTCGAAAAGCATCGGGATCTTTCCGACTGTTGCATGATCTCCGAGCAGTCAATGCACAACTTATCCCTTTTGGTCCGGTTCAGCAAGGGGGACCTCTGCTTTCGGCTATACCGGAAGGATGGCCCCTGATGGTCATTGACCTTAAGGACTGCTTCTTTTCTATTCCGCTAGCAGAGCAGGACAGAGAGGCTTTTGCATTCACTGTCCCGGTCCTGAACAATCAGGGACCTGCTCAAAGATTTCAGTGGAAGGTTCTTCCACAAGGAATGACTTGCTCTCCAATAATTTGTCAATTGGTAGTAGGCAAAATTATAGAACCAGTAAGACAGTCACTATCGAACTGTCAGCTTGCTCATTATATGGACGACCTGTTGCTTGCAGCACCAAGTGATTCCCAGCTGCAAGTGTTAGAGGAGCAGATAGTTAATGTGCTTACTACTGCTGGATTTGTTATTTCACAAGAAAAAATTCAGAGAGAACCAGGAATTGAGTTCCTGGGATACAGGTTTGGATCTGAAACGGTGATCCCAGAAGGATTAAAAGTTAAACCCCATATTACAACCCTGTGGGATGTTCAGAAGCTTGTGGGGGCCATGCAATGGGTGCGAAATGCATTAGGCATACCTCCACGGCTTATGAAACCCTTTTATGATCAGCTAAAGGGATCTAATCCTCAGGAAAAGAGACGGTGGACACCAGAGATGGAGTCTGCTTGGCAAGAAATACTAGTAGCCTGTTCCTGCAACGCGCTTGCAAGGTGGAATTCAGATCAGCCACTAGAAGGCGCAGTGACTAGATGCCAGGAGGGATCAGCAGCTGTAATAGGGCATGCCCTTAGCTCTCGTCCTCGCCCATTGTGCTGGTTGTTTTCTGTTCAGCCGACAAAAGCATTTACCTCGTGGTTAGAACAACTCTCGTTATTGTTACGTAAAACACGTCTTACTGCAATAAGGGCCTTTGGAAAGGACCTTGATATTATATACCTACCAGGAACCTTTCGGAACGCTCAGCCTTTGCCAGAGGAGGTTTTCCTTGTTCTCCATGATTTCAGTGGTAATCTTAGCTACACAGACTCACTGCCTATCTTTGATCTAGCAAGGCCTCTCCAGATATCACTGCAGTATAGAGTACTGGATACCCCTGTGGACGGCCCAACAATTTTTACTGATGCTTCTTCAGCTACCAAACAAGGAGTAGCTGTCTGGCAAGCTCAGGATGGCAAATGGGAGTCTAAGGTGATAATAGATTGTTCAGCAAGTGTTCAAATGCTTGAGGCCAGAGCTGTGGCAGTTGCGTTACGCCTTTGGCCTCAGACACCTTGTAACATCGTTACTGATTCTGCATTCGTGGCTAAAATGTTACTGCGTATGGGCAAAGAGGGACAGCCCAATACAGTAACTGCAGCCCTATTGGAAGATGCCTTAGTGGTCAGGTCAGAGCCAGTTGCTATTCTTCACGTCCGTAGCCATTCTGATGTTCCAGGATTTTTTACAAAAGGAAATGAAATAGCTGATCAAATGGCTAGGAAGCAGGTATATACCCTACAAGAGGCTCGTGATCTTCATTCTACATTACACATAGGGGCAAAAGCATTAGCTCGAACGTGTTCTATCCCTATCACAGTTGCTAGGGAAATTGTGCAGATGTGTCCATATTGTAATTCTGCGCCGGCGTTAGGGGCAGGGGTTAATCCCCGTGGTCTCACCCCATTGGATATTTGGCAGACAGATTTCATGATGGAACCGCGAATGGCACCAAGACAATGGCTCGCAGTGACAGTTGATACGTCCTCTACAGTCATTATTGCTACACAGCACAGCCGTACCAGTTCTACGGCGGCACAACATCATTGGGCCACAGCCATAGCAATTTTGGGAATGCCACGCCATATAAAAACAGATAATGGTTCTTGTTTTACTTCACGTTCGTCTAAAGAATGGTTAGCCCGTTGGAATATCACACATACTACAGGAATTTCAGGCAACTCACAAGGTCAAGCTATTGTTGAAAGGGCTAACCGCCTCCTCAGAGAAAAAATTCGTGTCCTGGGGGAGGGCGGAGGACATACAGGAAGAATTCCGGTATCAGAACAAGGAGAGATTTTGGCACGAGCATTATATGCATTGAATCATTTTGAGCGTGGGGAAAACACAAGAACCCCGATACAAAAGCATTGGCAGCCAAGAATCATTGAGGAAGGGCCACCGGTTAAGATCAAGGTAGATAGTGGTATTTGGGAATCGGGCTGGTCTATTTTGGTATGGGGAAGAGGATATGCTGCAGTAAAAAATAAGAATTCCGGAAAAATTTTGTGGGTCCCATCCAGGAAAGTTAAACCTGATGTAAGTGGGACATGATGGAAAAGCAGAGAAATAATCAAGAACTGAGTGCTTTGTTTTCAGGCATTGCTGTTTGGAACTCGTCAAGAAAAAACACCGAACCCTCGACCGAAGCCACGACCGAAGCCCGCCTCGGGAAAGGAAACAGACAAGGAGCCACTGATAACGACGAGATCAATCTCTCTTGTGTTGTTATCTGTGTGTTTTTGTTGTTTACAGCTATTTCTCCTGGAGAGGGTATAACTATCAGTGATTTACGGTATGGTCGTAAGGAATATACAGGAATGATGGGACCAGTAAATAATTTGACTTTGCTGACCGTGGTGTTACGGGAAAACAGACCGTATGACAAAAGTGAATGGGGATGGGAGAATGCTACCAGATCTCCACGAATTTGGGGAAAACCAGGGCAGAATATAGAAGTAAAGTGTTGGATGGTAAATGGATCTCACTATAAGAAGGCCACTCAAATTTCGAAAACAGATGTTATATCAGGCGTAAGGGATCGTAAATCCTGTGTTATTGAACAGGGAGATTGCCAGTATAATTTCATCCTGACCCAACCTGTAATGATAACATGCCTTTGGACACAAGACACCTTAGGACGATCTTTTAAATTCAAGGTGGATCTCCTTAATCAACAAACAACTGATGTCCCATATATAACTCCCACTAGGAGACTGGAGAGTGTTATCTCCCCACAAATTTATCAAATCGGGCCGTACGCCATAAAGAACACAGGTCAGCGTCAGGTGATCTTTAATCCAACGTGGTCCCTTAAACGAGTGATGCTATTATTGCAGACTAATGTGTCAACTATTAAACCAGATTGTGCATTATTTTTAGGCATGTCATATGCCGGATGGTCAGCATGGCTTCATCGACAGGCACTTGATACATCTAGAAGAGCAAAAAGAGATGTTTCTGGTATTCTGGGAACAGGTTTAGGAGTCTTAAACAGTATAGACACTGAAATACTCATGAATAAATTGAATGCCATTACAAGTAATATACGTGAATTGCAACATCCTCTACAGTCGTCCCTATCAGGTTTAGGAACAAGCCAATGGCTTTTATCAGATGTGTTACCGCAATGGGAAAAGATAGATAGGAAAGATCATCTGTTGATTATGGATGCGCTTTCAGCAGTCCAAGGTAATACTTCTTTAGCCCTCAGTTGCATTCAGGCCCAGATGTGGATGCAGTTTATAGCAGCGACAATCGTGAGAGAAGGTGAGGATGGCACTATACCCACTGAAATTAGAAAAGTAATTTGGGACAATGCAAATAGGTTTGAAAGAAAATTTCAATCATGGTGGCATTTAGTTAACTTCACTTATGACCCTGTCACCAATTATGCCGTGGCTTTTGTTTTGATGATAAGTAATGCTTCAGTATACACGATATATCCAATCGTAGCCCTAGGATTAAATCATGGTGAGACTACTCTGTATCCAATTGAACATCGGATATGGGCTCTTCAAAAGAATGAGAAATGGCAAACTGTGGACGTTAGTTCATGTGCCATGCGAGAACAACAAGGATTTATTTGTGAAAGTAATACATTTGAGACCCAAGATATCTGTTTTGACACTGAACAAAATATCTGCCACTTTGAGGTCCAGCCTGGTAGGATGTTCGAATCAATGCTTGTATATATTGGAAAAGGATGTGCTTGCATCAGAACTCATTGCGACTCCATACAAATAGGGGATATGATTGTTGATACTGCCAATCACTCAAATCTTTGTGTTTGCAATTTTATCAATATTTTAGGATGTGATTTTAACTATACAGTTCCTGTTACTTCATATCAGCTTTTGCAGTTCAATTACACTCTGATCAAAGATTTGCGTCCAGCGCTGATTGGAATGAATCTCGCATTGGTAAAGGAGCTTCTACAACATGACGATCTGCATCGACTATTAGAACGCATCAAAGACAACGGACAAAAGACCTTGATTACTGTTCATCATGACGTGAAAAAGATACATCGCGTCTTGGAAAGAGTAATGAAAGCTGGAGAACATCACTGGTGGGAGGTTCTTTTCGGTTGGTCTCCCACAGCTACGGGAATATTTAACTCTGTACTACATCCGGTAGTTGTTATATTAGGTTTAATAGTATTATGCTTGGTTCTTATAGTTATATTATATATAAAGACATGGCGCTTGCTAAAGCAAGTGTCCCAGCTTGATTTAGCATTAAATAGGGATACACTGCATCGTTTTTTGTAAGACTTATTTTAAGGCTGATAGACGGTTATAACGTTAAGGTAGAACTTATATAAGATATTAAGATTTTAGGATTGTTAAGATAATAGGTTGTCATTAAGTTATAAGGTTATAAGGTTGTAAGTATATAAGTTATAAAGTTATAAGTATATAGGTCATTAAATTATAAGGTTATAAGTATATAAGGTTATAAGTTATAAGGTTATATAGGGTTATAAGTTATATAGTGTTATATAAGTTATAGGGTTATTAGGATAGGATATTTTGCGAATCGGGTTGTAACGGGGCAAGGCTTAACCGAGAGGACAATGGCATGTATAGGCGCAATGCGGGGATTTCGGGGTGTACGCGGTTAGGGTCCTCTCGAGTTGTAGTATGCTTTCTTGAGCATGGAGAGGGGGAGATGTTGTCAGCAACTGCGAAACTGCGAGACCCCCCCGCGGGGTCTGATGTGTTAAGCTCCCTCCCTGCTCTAATGATTGATGTGTGATGTGCCCCCTTGGGGGCGTAGACGAAGTAATTAGGCTATATAAGGTAGTGTATACGGGTAATAAACGCCATTTGCTGCTCATCATATTGGTGTCGCCTCAGTAATTGGCCAAGCTGCGGTCTCCCGGGAAATTCGGTACGGGCGTGAAAAGCAACAAGTGGTGACCCCGATCGACGTGATTCCTGGGAGTGAGTCAGCTGCCTGCCGGAAGCAGGATCCCACTGCGGTAGCGGTAAATTCAAATCCGCGGAGTAGTGGTAACCCGGGGACGGGGAGGAGTGCGCATTACTCCTCGTCAGGCGGGAGGCTCGGGAAAAGGAGCCAAGATTCCCCTAGGACGCTAGGGGGGAAAACGCCAGAAGAGGCCAGGTGCATGTTCGGCCGGAGGCGTTATGGAAGCCGTCATAAAGGTGATTTTCCATGCATGCAAAAATTATTGCGGGAAAAATGTTCCTTCTAAGAAGGAGATATCAGCGACACTTTTGTTGCTGGAGAAGGAGGGATTACTATCATCCCCTTCTGATTTATATGATCCTAATAATTGGGATTCGTTTACTGCTGCGCTCTCACAGAGGGCAATGTTTAATCAGAAAGCAGCAGAGATTAAGGTGTGGGGATTGATTTTAACAGCTCTTAAGAAAGCAAAAGAGGAGAAGATTGCAGGTGACCGTGCTAGGGAGCTGCTGGGGCTCGGGCCAGGGGGGGGTCTTGTCTCCCCTACAGATTCGCCAGAGGGCAAGATGGCGCTGACTCCTTCGGCCCCACCAGAAACAACGACCCTGGAGATAAAGAAGAACGAAGTGAAGCAGGAGCAATCATACCATAAAAGGGAGGACCCACCTCCATACCCGGCTCGCAGCATATATCCTTCGCTTAAGCCCTGTAAAGATAACGGGGAAGGGGGGTCGGTGGAGGAAAGTGCTATAACTTCTAGTACAGCTGATAAGAGGGTCCTTGAGAAGGGAGAGATGTCTGGAGGGGCTGGGATACAACCTGTGGAATGCGACAGTGGGGGCGGGACTCACCTACTGCCCGATTCTGCCTGCTACGGTGGCCACCCCCCGAGGGGCGTGGATTGTCCCCGGCCTTGCTGTGGGGGGAGCGTTCCGACGGGGATGGCCCTGGAGTCCACCCAGGAGGGGCGTGGTCCCATATCGACAGCTTCATGGGGCCTGCCTACCCTCACTGATTGGGCTCGAGTGAGGGAGGATATACAGGCCGCAGATCCAGCAGGTGTCGCTCTCACTTTGCCGGTGGTGATAAGACCAGAGGGTCCAGCTTGGGTTCCTCTGGAGTCCAAAGCGGTTACTCGTCTTTCGGAATTAGTTAAGAGCAAAGGCCTGCGTTCCCCTGTTACTATGGCAGCAGTGGAAGCTCTTATGGCTTCTAGTCTTTTGCCATATGATGCGGTGAACCTTATGCATGTTATTCTTGAGCCCGTACAATACACCCTGTGGAATGATGAATGGAATAGACTACTTCAAGCTGTGGTGGCTGCTGCCAACCGGGACCCCCACCATCCAGCCAACGGCCAGCGCAGAGGCGAGAGAACTAATCTTGCACGTCTTCAGGGCCTGGCAGATGGAATGGTGGGATCCCCGGAGGGCCAAGCAGCAATGCTCAGACCAGGAGAGCTGGCAGCTGTTACAACGGCAGCCCTCCAAGCCCTGCGAGAAGTGGCTAAGGTTGCGGAACCTGTGCATCCGTGGGCAGACATAAAGCAGAGCCACTCTGAGTCATTTTCTGATTTTGCGAATCGCCTAATTCGCGCAGTGGAGGGATCTGATCTCCCAAGGGAGGTCCAATCCGCAGTCATAATAGAATGTCTTAAACAGAAATCGTTGCCAGACATCCAGCAAATCATCAGAGCAGCACCGGGTAACCTAACTACCCCAGGGGAGCTTATTAAATATGTGTTAGATCATCAGAAAGTTGCACCATTAACTAATGAGGGATTAGCAGCCGCCATGCAGGAAATGATAGACGCCAATCGGGTCAAGGAAGGAAGGAATAAAGGCCCGTGTTTTAGGTGTGGGCAGCGTGGCCATTTCAAAGCACAGTGCCCTAAGAAGATGGGGCAAGGATCAGACAAACGGTGCCAATTATGTGGCGGAGCCGGACATGTCGCACGTCAGTGTAAAAAATTTAGAATCTCGCTGCAGGGAAACGGGAGAGGGAGGGAGCCAATGGCCCAGGACTCCTTCCCGTCATCCCTAGGTGGGCCAAAAGCACAACGCCCGCAGTGGCATTAACTATGGATTTAGAAGAA
>NW_024967004.1:0-627 GCF_019238085.1 Lagopus leucura
GGGGGCACTGGGAGCACTGGGACCCATTGGGGTGACATGGAGGTGGGGCACTGGGACCAACTGGGATCAACTGGGACCAACTGGGACACTGGGGGGCAACTGGGAGCAACTGGGAGCCAATGGACCTAAGGGAGCGCCGCCCTGGGACCAGGGGGGGGGCCTTGGGTTGGGGGCCCTTGGGGGGCACGGGGACCAACTGGGGGCCACTGGGAGCACTGGGACCCATTGGAGGTGGGGCACTGGGACCAACTGGGACACTGGGGGGACAACTGGGAGCCATTGGAACCAATGGGGCGCAGCACTGGGACCAGTGGGGTGACATTGGGTTGGGGACACTTGGGGGGCACTGGGACCAACTGGGGGCCACTGGGAGCACCGGGAAATTGGTTCCCCCCCCCCCCCGGAGCAGTGTGGGAGCTGCTGCTGTGGCGCTGGCCGTGCCGCTCGGCGCTGGCGCTGCTGGGGACGTTGGGGACGTTGGGTCTGGTGGCCCGGTACAGCGTGGTGGCCGTGGGGGCTTATGGGGCGCTGGCGGTGCTGGGGGTCACCGTCCCCATAAAGCTGCACCGGGTGGCACTGAGGGCACTGAGGAGGGGACAACCCGAGGGGGAGGGGAGGTGAGTGACA
>NW_024967004.1:727-1801 GCF_019238085.1 Lagopus leucura
ACTGTGGTGTATGGGGTCCCTTGGGTGCCCCTGTCCGTGGGTGTCCCTATGGGTGTCCCTATGGGTGTCCCCATGGCATTTGGTGTCCCTTCTTGTCCCCATCTCTACAGCATTTGGTGTCCCCTCTTGTCCCCAAGGGTGGCCCTGATGTCCCCAAGATACGGGGTGTCCCTATGGGTGTCCCTGCTGTCCCCATCCCCGTGGCATTTGGTGTCCCTTGGGTGCCCCTGTCCGTGGGTGTCCCCCTCCTGTCCCCAAGGGTGCCCCGATGTCCCATTCCTACGGCATCTGGTGTCCCCTGGGTGTCCCCATCCATGGGTGCCCCCTTCCTGTCCCCAAGGGTGGCCCTCCTGTCCCCAAGGCATGAGGTGGCCATGCTGTCCTCAACCCCATGGCATTTGGTGTCCCCCTCCTGTCCCCCAGACATGGGGGTGTCCCCTGGGTGTCTCTCCTGTCCCTGTGACATTTGGTGTACCCTGGGTGTCCCCTCCTGTCCCCAAGTGTGGCCCTCCTGTCCCCAGGACACGGGATGTCTCCTGTGTGTCCCCTCCTGTCCCCATCTCTACGGCATTTGGTGTCCCCTCTTGTCCCCAAGGGTGTCCCTGATGTCCCCAAGATACGGGGTGTCCCTCTGGGTGTCCCTGCTGTCCCCATCCCCGTGGCATTTGGTGTCTCTTGCGTGTCCCTTCCTGTCTCCAAGATACGGGTTGTCCCCCGGCTGTCCCCTGGGTGTCCCTGCTGTCCCCATGGCATTTGGCGTCCCCTGGCATCGCCGTCCCCATGTCACGAGGTGCCCCCACATCCCGGGCTGCTCTGCCCCCCGATGTCCCCCCGATGTCCCCAGGGTTCCTCCGCGCGCTGTGGGGCTGAGCACGGAGCAGCAGCAGCGCTGGGCGCAGCGCATCGCGCGCCACCTGGTGGCGGCCACCCGCACCCTCACCCGCCTCTTCCTCGTCCACAGCCTCCCCGAGTCCCTCAAGGTGACACGGGGGTCGTGGGGGGCAGTTGGGGTCATGGGGACATTGGGGGGCATCGGGGTCATGGGTGGAGTTGGGGACATGGGGACGTTGGGGG
>NW_024967005.1:0-2583 GCF_019238085.1 Lagopus leucura
GCATAGCCCCGCCCCTCCGCCGAAGCCCCGCCTTTGAGCTCATCCCTTTCTCCATTGATGCTCTGCTGGGATGTCTGTCAGGGTCTGTTTGCGATGGGCTGGGATTGGGTTTCCCATTCTGCTCCCTGCTGTGCTCGGGTTCCAGCTGCGAGGCGGAGGCCGATGTGCGTACCTGAATGGGGACAGGATCATCTCAGCCCTGTGCCACACTGAGAAGTTGTGGGTGTGCAGCAGAGCCGACAGCTTTGTCCCCTGCAGGAAGCAGAAAGCATTCCCACGTTAACCAATCCCATCAGCTTTGAGGTCATTGCAAGGCTGCTGCGCACAGCAAAGCCGTCGGTCAATCCTTCCTTCTGCCTCTTTCCATCGCTCGGCGTCACCAAAGTCTAACCAGACTGCACTTGGCATTAAAGCCTCTTCAGTAAAGAGAAAATGACTGGTCGTTGTCATTGTGACTCTGCTGAAGGGAGCAGAAGCGTTGATATGCAGACCAGGCCCTCCACACAGGGAGCTCTGCTGCCTCCTGGGGGCCCGGGTTAAAGATGTGAGGAATAAAGTTCCTTCCATGTTTTGGCCCTCAGATTACCGCCTCCTGTTGTTTCAGGTTGGCAGCGATGATACAGGAAGAATTTCCCTAAGGACTGTGAAAAAGGACTTCAGAGCCTTGGGGCGACAGGTCAGGGGTTTGGAAGCACAAGCTGTGTTCTCCTCTGTCCTTCCAGCTATAGGGAACAATGAGGAACTCAATATGATGGGCCAACTGAATAAAACCTGGCTCCAAGCCTGGTGTGCCCTGCAGGGGTTGGGTTTTGTGACCTCTGCTCGATTTGCACGAAGCCAGGCCTGCAGGCAGCTGATAGGAGCAGCTTCTCCCACTGGAGGGGTCTTACGATGGAGTTGGGAAGGTTCATCGATTGAGTTCTATTCACTGACAGAGTTGATGAACTAGGTATAAAGGAGGTGGGGTGTAGCTGGGGTCATTGGAGCAGAGCCTGTGTGTAACGTGCCGGTGCTTGTGGGACAGGGATGTGCTGGAAAGATCCCACAGCCTCGTGTCTTGGTGAGGGAGGAGGACGACTCACCTTTTTGTAGGAAGAACAGGAGGGCTGGTGTGAGGTTGGTGGCTGCAGAAACACCTGAGTGTGGCCAAGAGGTATCAGGGCTACGGCCGCTCCAAAGGAGGCCCAGCTCAGGTGCATTTACAGCGATGCAGGCAGCACAGGTGATAAACAGGAGCTGGAGGCCACTGTGTGGTTGGAAAGCTGTGATACGGTCGCCATCAGGGAAACGTGGCGCGATGGCTCACAGCTGGAGTGCTGTGGTGGGTGGCTGCCAACGTATCCAAAGAGAGGCGAGGCAGGAAAGGCGGTGGTGGAGCCCTCTGTGTTGAGAAAGAATGCGAATGTATGGAAATGAATGATTAATGAGAACGGATGGGTCAGAAGAAAAGGGAAGCCCAGTAAGACTGGCATTATCACGGGAGTCTGCTCCAGGCCACCCAACCAGGATGAGGAGGTGGACGAGACACTTCATAGACACTTGGGTGAGGTCTCAAGGTCTCTCCGCATTGTTCTTATGGGGGACTTCACCTTCCCCGACATCTGCTGGATTTAGGATACAGCACACAGGGAACAGTCCTGGAGGTTGCCAGAGTGTGTGGGAGAGAAATTCCTGGCACAGCTGGTGAAGGAGCCGACGGAGGAAAGCAAAATCCTGGTCCTGCTGTTTGTTAACAGAGGTCTTGTGGGGGGTGCAAAGGTTGGAAGCTGTGTGGGGGACCATGATCACGAGATGCTGGATTGCTCCATCCTTGTGGAAGCCTGCAGGAGAGTCAGGAGAGCTGCCGGCTCGGACTTCCGGAGGACAGACTTTGGCCTCTTTGGGCCACGGCTGAGAGCATCTGCTGGGAGGAAGCTTTGGAGGGCATGGGAGCCCAGGAAGGCTGGGAATTCGTTAAGGAAGTCATTTTAACGGTGCAGGAGCTGAACTTCCCCAAGCCATGGAAGACGAGCCGACAGGCAGGGAGGCCGGACTGGCTGAACAGAAACGGTTCCGTTTGCTGTTGTGGACTCTGGGTATCCCGACGGGAGGGGAGGGGAGGGGCGGCGTCCGCGAGGACCTGCGGGCAGAGGCAGCGGGGCGGAGCTGCGGACGGGACGCGCGGCGGCTGCCTCTCCCCGCCCGGCCCGGCTCGGCGTCTCAGCTGGCCTGCAGTCGTGGTCTGACTCCCATTGCTGACAGCCTCGTCTCTCCCGTGTTGTTTGATTTAGTCAGATTCAGTGCATTACCCTCCCTCCTCAGATCGTTGTCGTCGTGTTTTCTCTTCGTTAAAACTACCGGCTAGCTCTCCGCCCTGCCCCCTCTCCCGGAGCGCACGGGGCCGGACGGTGAAGAGAACTGTTGTTGTGCGGACTACGTGACTGGCCTGAAAGGGTCAGTAACGTGTTACAGTGTTTCATCCTGAAAGGGATGGATACTTCTAGCAAAAACAACAGTGACTGATTGGCAAAGGAAGAAAGAACTTATGTTTTGGTAAGCAGAACACAAGAAACTAGGATAAGGGAGTACAAGAACAGCTGCTTG
>NW_024967006.1:0-6983 GCF_019238085.1 Lagopus leucura
GACCCCAAAATCCCCAAAGATCCCCCCCCAAAATCCGCCCAAAACCCAAATTCTCCCCCCAAAACTCCCCAAAGCCCAAAATCCGCCCCAAACCCCAAATCAAGTGTCCTCAAGAGCCCCAAATGCCCCCACACTCGCCCCAAACCCCCCCCCCATTTCCGCTCACGCTCTCAGCCGCGCTCAGCAACGCCTCCCAGTGGAGCCTCGGCAGGAGCCGCGCCACGAAGGCCGCGTTGAACGGCACCGAACGGACCCGAACCTCCGAGGCCTGAGTGGCGAAAACCAGAACCGTAAGCCGTTACCGGGAGCGGGTGTAGGGGGAGTGCCGTAGGGGGGGAGCGGGGGTTACCCGGATGTGGAACGGAAAACCGGCGCCGGGCTGCAGGCCGCGGACGTGGGAGGTGAGGAGGTTGTGTGTGAGGAGCTTCATGGCGGCACTGCCGCTTCCGGTGGGGTGGAGCTTCCGGTTGGCTAGGAGCTTCCGGTGGGAACGAAGGTGAAAAACGAATCCAACCGAAAGTGGGGAAGATCGGAGAGAGGGTGGGACCGGAAGTGAGGCAATATGAAGTGGGTCGGTCGGAAGTGAAGGGATTGGGTGAATCGGCCTGACCGGAAGTTGCGTATTAGATCCCACTGGAAATAGAATCCGACCGGAAACTGGAAGAACGGAGTTCATGGTCCTACTGGAAAGAGGTCCGGGCAGAATTTAGGGGAACTGAGCAAATGGGCCCTACCGTAAACTGGTACCTCACAACCCCGCCCCAATGCGCCCCTACAGTCCGTCCCCACGGCTCTGCCCCAGGTTGAAGGTGGGGGGCAGGGGAATTTGGGGAGATACCGCGGATTTGGAGGGAGATGTTGAAATGTGGGGTGAAACAGTGCCAAGAAAAACGACCAGTACTGCAGCACCAGGAATGAACTTTTATTGACCCCAAATTGGGTCAGTGCGGGAAGAATGCGGGGGTCCCCATGGGGTTATGGGGCACCAGGAGAGAGTTCTGAGTAGGATGAGTTGCACTGGGAGCCTCTAAGGAGAGATCGAGAATTTGAGGGGGGGAATCCTGATGGGACTGCGTGACAATGAGGAGGGTCCCTAAGGGGGCTTTGGGGGAGGGGAGAAAGGACATGGTAGCCTTAATGTGGCACACAGGCACAATGGGGCACAAGAGAGGCCTCAGGGAGAGGTCCCCACGGGGCAGAAAGTGAGAGCCCATGGTGGGGAAGGGGTGGGGATGTTGTGATTTTGGGCTCCTCACAGCTGGGGATCCCCAAAGAGCAATGGTGGGATCTCTGGAGTGGAATGGCAGGGGTGTGGGAACAATGTGGTACCCCCATGGGGCAGAGGCACAGCAGGAAACCAATAGGGAGCGGGGGACCCTATTGAGGGGGCAGACGCAGAAGGAGCCCCTCATAGGGCTGCAGCTGCAGCTCCGCCATCTCCACGGGTGTCTCAGTGCCAGGGGGAGCGGATCGGTGCGTGCCCAGCACCAGGCGAGCGCTGGGGGGCAGAGGGGGTGGGGAGGGACTGGTGGTGGGCGTAGACACTTCTGGTCGGGGCCGGAAGGGATGCAAAGACTCCGCCCCCGGGTTGAGCAGCAGCAGGAAGCGCTCTCCTGCCCCGCCCCCCCTCAGCACGGCCACGCCCCTATCAGGCTCTGTCCACAACACCTTGGCCCCGCCCACGGCCAGGATCTTCTCCTTCTCCCGCAGCGCCCGGAGGCGGCGGCTCAGTGACAGCAACTGTGCCTAAAAGGGGGGATGGGAGGGGTGAGAATAGGCCACGCCCACTCCCCACATCACCCTGCCCCCTGCCTCCTTCCCTCTGCTTCCTCCCCCCTTCAGCTTCTCTAAGCGAGTCACCCCCAGACATTGCCCTTTTAATTGATAACGACAATTTGAAGAAGCTGCAGCCCCACCCCTTTAAGCCACACCCCTCTTTAAACCACCCATCCAAGGGCCCACCCTGAGGCACAGATGTTGCCCTTTTAAGAGGAAGCTGCCCACAGCTCCCCCTCCCCCCCCCCGACTGTAGCCCCGCCCACCTGGCTGCTGTTCCCGCTTTCCTGGAGCTCCTTTACTTCCGTCCACGGCATTGGGGTCAGCTGGGGGGCAAAGGTCAGATGGCAAAGGTCAGGCTTCCATAGGGAAGGCTTCCCTCTTCATCAATAACCTCCCTACCTCCCCCCCACCCCACAACCCCATCTCTCATCCCACAACCCCCCCAATGCCCCCTCCCCCCATAACCCCATCTCTCACCCCACCCCACCACCACTCCCCTCCCCAGATTCCCCGAGGCTCCCCCACCTGATCAGACCCTTCCCCCTGGGGGTCCATCAGCCCCACTTCATCGCCGTAGTTGAGGGTGGGGGCGTTGGGCAGCCCCCCCCACAGCAGCAGCAGCACTTGAGGGGCCAGGGCTGGGCTCAGCCCCAACAGGTGCTTCCAAGGGGTGCCCACCTGGGGGGGAAGGCAAAGTTATGGGGTGGAATTGGAGGACAGGAATCCCATTGGGGGGGGAGGAGACAAGCTTGGGAGGCCATGAAACTGAGAATTGGGATCTGGGGAGCCCAAATTATGGGGTCTGAGGGGGGATCCCAAAAGTCAATGTTCCACCATTTTGGGTCTAGGGGGTTCCAGGATCACCAAAATTGGGTCTGGGGGGGTCCCAGGGGTCAGTGCTCCTCAGTTTTGGGTGTAGGGGGGGCAGGGTCCCCCATTTGTAGTGTCTTTGGGGAAGGGGGAAGAGCAGAACTCCAGAAGGGGTCCCAAGAGTTTGGTGTCCCTGCTTTTTGGTCGGGGGGGGGGGGGGGGGTGCTCCCCGGGGTTTTTTTCTCTGGGGGGGGCGGGGGGGAGGTCCACTCACACTCCACACCACAGGGACCCCCCTGTGGCTGAGCTGCAGCAGCTGTGCCACGTGGGTGGGATCCAGCAGCACTTGGCCATTTTGGAGATCCGGCGTGGATCCCAGGGGCAGCACCCCCAAAACCAGGGAGACCTTCGTGGAATTCAGCAGATCCTGCAACAAGGCGGGGTCCCGCAGGCGTGTGCCCCCCACCAACAACCTGTCAGGGGAGAGGAAAGGGGGATCAGAGATGCGGGGCGAGGAGATTGAGGGACTGGGGAGAGAGCAGAAATGTGGGGCAGGGGGATTAAAGGGAGATTATAGTTAGGAATCAGGGGGGAAGTGGGGGTGCAGAGATGGGGGGTGAGGGGAGATGATGGGGGGGTTAGAGATGTGGGGTGGGGGGATCAGAAATGCGGGATGGGGAGATGAGGAGAGGAAGAAGGGGTCAGAGATACACGGGGGGGATGGGGTGTGGCAGGGGGTAAGAAATGGGCTGGGGGGGAACCTGGCAGTCAAAGATGTGGGGCAGAGAGCATGTGGGGAACTTAGGGGTCAAAAACATACGGCAAAGGGGCTTCTTAGGGGCAGTACCTGGGGGTCCCATCAGTGCTCCACTGCTCTGTGATGTTCCGGAACTCAGCCAGCACTGACTCCTGTGGGGCAGGGAGGGGTCAGCCCCATAGCTCACAGAACCCCATAGAATCCTATAGAGCTCACAGAACCCTATAGTGCTACCCCACAGTGCCCTATAGCACAGCCCCATGTCCCCTCCCCATAGCGCCCCTATAGGGCACCCCAAAGCCTCACCCCGTAGTGCCCTACAGGGCAACCCCACATCCCTGCCCCACAGTACCCCACAATTCTGCGCCTCACCTCCAGCTCCTCGATGCCATCCAGGAAGACTCCATCAAAGCCACGCTGCAGCCAGGCCCCGATCGCTCGCTGTGGGGCAGGAGGGGGTCAGCATTCTGCCCCATAGCACCCCAGAACTGCTGTAACCTGCCCCATGGCAGCCCCAAAGCCATCCATACTTGCCCCACAACCACCCCACACCCATCACACCCATCCCATACCTGCCCCACAACTGTCCCACATCCACACCGTACCCCACCCCCCTCCCTCCCCACAGCCATCCCCCAATGTGCACCCCACCCCACAGCCACCCTCATCTGCCTCCCCACCCCATACCCATCCTCCCCATCTACCCCACACGCACCCCCCAATCTACCCCACATCCCCCATCCACCCCAACCCTCCATCTGCCCCCAGCTGCCTCCTATCCTCCCCACCTTTATGGCGCTGTTGCCGTTGCTTTGGGGCCCATTTGAGGAGTGTTTTCGCACTGCACTGTGGTTCAGCTCCACCAACACCCGCAGCCCTGGGGGGGAAGGGGGGGTCTCAGCGCCCCATTTCTCACCCCATAGCCCCCTCAGCCCCACACCATTTCTCACCCCACAGCCCCCCCCAAAATCCCCATCGCCCCAGCCCCCATGCCCCACCCCAGAGCCTCCCCCAACCCCCAAGACCCCTCAATTCCCCCCAACCCCACACCTTTCCCATACCCCCCTATTCCCCACAGCCCCCCAAAATTGCTCCCAGCCCCCTCAATTCCCCATTCTCACCCATCCCAGCCCCCCAAATCACCTCCATAGCCCTCCAGCCCCCCTTTCCTATTCCCCCCCATCTCCCATTTTCCCCCCCCCCCACCCCTTAACCCAAAGATCCCACTTCCTCCCCGGATCTCTTCTCCCTGGAACCCTTCTCCCACGACCCCCTTTTGCCCCCCCCCCCAGCACTTACCACGTTCCTTTGCCGCCTTCAGGACCCCCCCCAATTCCTCCTCACTGCCCAGCTGCGGGGGCCAATCCTCCAGGGGGGGGTCTGCAGTGCTGTGGTGGGGGAGGGGGCCCAGCAGCAGCCCACCCGCCAACGATGCCACGTAGTCCAGGTGATCGCGGACCTCTGAGGGGAAGGGGGCATATTTATAGGGGGGACAGAGAACTCAAAGAGGAGGGAGGAGAGGAGCAGGCAGACACAGGGTTCCAAAATAAAAGGGGGGCGGACACAGTGTCCAAAAAAGATGAAAAAAAGGGGAGGTGGAGTGGGGGCGCTGTGGGGGTCTTAAGTGAGGGGGGGCTCAGAGACCTCAAAGAAGGAATTGGGGGGGGAAACAGGGTCCTAAAACAGTGACAATAGGGAAGGGGGGGGGCACAGACCCCCCCAAAATCAGGGATAAATCATTTTGGGGGTAGGGGGGTGCCCCCATTGGAAGGACTATAGCTTCATGGGAGAGGGGGGTTCCACGGTTGCACCCCGCCCCCCCTTTCCTTCCGCCGCTCACCCTGCAGTTTCCCTTCAAAGACTTCCGGGGGCGCCCTGTAAAGGCCGCCGCTCCTCCACCACTCGCCGCTTCCGGTCACGTGACACCGCGGGGCGCGGGCCACGATGGCGGCGGCGGCTCCCAGCATCCCCAGCCATCCCAACCAGAACGCCGCCAGCAGCGCCGTCCGAGCCCGGGCCCAACCCGGCGCCGCGGCCGCCCGGAGCAGCTCCTCCTTGCCCAGCCCGGTGAACTTCGGTCCGGCCGCCTCGCCGGGCCCAGCGGCCTTCACCAAGCCGTTCTTCTCCGGGCCGGCCCCACCGCTCTCCGGGGAGGCCATGGGTTGTTTTTCGGCTTCTAAAGCGGAAAGCTCCACGTCGCGGGGAGCGGCTTCGACGTCCGCGTCCATTTCTGGGGGAGTTTTAGAAGAAAAAAACCACAATGAAAAAACCCACCCCAAACACCGGAGCGTGCCGCCGCGCCTCTGAGAGGAGGGCGGGGAGAGCAGCGGCTATATAGCAGATGTCACGCCCACTTCCTGTTGCGCTGGTGCCTGATTGGTCACTCCGACTGCCTGTAGCGCTGACTTCCAGTCACGCGCCCATATTGCATCAGGCTGTTATGTGACCACGCCCATATCCGGTTGACAACCGGACTTCCGATTATGGAAGGTTACGGAATGTACGTATTAACAACGCAGCCAACCCAGCCCCAGTGCTGATGAGACGGAGCACGCGGCGGGCCCTGCGCTCCAGAGAAGGAGGAGAAAGTAGGGAGACAACAGACGGGTGTAACAAAGAAAACCAGCAGTAATTCATTAAACCTAACCAAATCAAACAAAATGAGAGAGAAACAGAACCCCAAGCACAAGCTATGCACAGGGGAAGCACGCACCTTTTTTTCCGTGTTGGTCCAGCCAGGAACTCCGCCTTCCCTTCTCTGCACTCTAGGTCCTCCAAAAACGCTGCTTCTCTCCTCCTACCTTAGGACCCAAAATGCCCATAGAGGCATCCAAGGACCAGGACAAGAACTCTTTAATTCACTTCATATGATACTCTGATGCAGAGAACTGACAACAAAAAGTCACAGCACCACAGCAGAGATCCTTCCCCAGCGGCAGCCAGCCCTTAAATGGGGTCCAGGAGAGGTGAGCCAGGCTCCACCCCTTCGTTACTGAATTGCCTTCACCTGCGCTCCCACAGCTGGCTCGGTCCTCGCCCCAGGTGTTCAATCAGCGCTCCTGGCCCTGACCCAACAGCTCCCATTCGCAGGGCTGTGAAATGACAACTGTGTGTTACTGGGAGCACTGGGTGTGCAATCAGCACTCGCTGCATCCCCAGCAGTGATTTCAGCCTTTGCTGTCCAGGCTGCTCACACAGATCTCAGCATCTGCTGTGTCAGCACTGAGATCTGTGTTCCCCCATCTGTTAGAAAAGTCACCAATTTGCATCAAGCACAGACTGGGACCAAAATTCGTGTGCTGTGGCAGGTGGTCCACCCATAAATCTCCCTCAGCAGACGTTCATTTTCCTTGTTACTGTCGTCCCGTGGCTGTACCGGCACTTTAAGGGCACGGCCCCAAGCTGTGATGGAGCACCTGGGGGGGGCGCGGCCCTGCAGCACAGCTGGGGGCAGTTTGGCTGTGGGCGGGGCTGAGCCGGGCTCCACCCCTCCCTGGCCCCATTTAAGGGCTGGGAAGCGCAGGGGCAGTATCTAAACCTGAGGAGTGCTGCCTTGGGATGGGAGATGAGATCCCTTCTCTGCTGCAGGGCTGTGATCTCTTCCTTTCTGGGGGATCCTGACTGCTTGGAGGCCTGG
>NW_024967006.1:6993-8545 GCF_019238085.1 Lagopus leucura
TGCACCTGGAAGCCATCTGCACCTGGAAGCCATCTGCACCTGGAAGCTGCTTCCTTTGAGGGTGGTGAGCATTGGTCCTTGGAATGGGATAAGTGGTTCCATTTTTATTTTAGGGTTATGTCCTCCCTTTTGGGGGTTTCCTAACCTCTTTTAAGGGCTGGTAGCTGTAAGGGCAGCACCTGAACCTGGAGACTGCTTCCTTTGGGGTGTGGGGTGAGCCTTAGAATGGGGTGAGCAATTCTTGCTTTATTTCAGAGCTGTGAGCTCTGCCTTTCTGGGAGATCTCAAGCTGGGTCAGAGCAGCTGTATCTGCTATGTGGATCGTTTCTTTTTCAGTGGTTCTCATCTCTTAACTTCCAGTCTGGGGCTCTAAATGTGGTTCATCTGCTCCCACATCATTCCACTTCATGGCCATAATTCACAGTGCCATCTGTTAACTGCATCCGTGCAGAGTGTTTTAAGGGCATTCTGTGCATCATTATCATGTACTAAATTATGTTCTGTATCTTTTCTGACTTCATTTTGCAACCTGATGGGGTTCAAGGATTGCCTGGGCTCCTCCAATCAGTGATGTTAGGTCAGTGCAGCAGGTAATGAACACCATGAGCCCCATGTTGGTGCACTGCTTGTGTGCAGGTCGGTTTGTGATGCAGTCCAGCTCCCCCACCGTGATCACCCAGCTGGATCAGGCTGCTCAGAACCTGACCCAGCCTCACCTTGAAAGGGGCAGCACATCCACCACATCTCTGGCAACCTGTTCCACTGCCTCGCTGTGGAAGACATTTTCCTTATTTCTAGCCTCAATTTTCCCTTGTTCTGTCCTTTAGGTATTGAAAGGCTGTTACCAGGTCACCTTGGAGCCTTCACTTCTCCAAGCTGAGCAGCCCAGCTCTCCCTTCTTGCAGGAGAGGTGTTCCGTCCTTTAGCTCATACTTGTGGCTGTGCTCTGGATGCGCTCCCACAGCTCCATGTCTCCCTGCACTGAGGACTCCACATCGGGACGCAGCACTGCAGGTGAGGCCTCAGCAGCGCAGAGCAGAGGGGCGGGGATCGCCTCCCTTCGCTGCTGACCACAGATGGATGCAGCCCAGGACACGGTTGGCTTTCTGGGCTGGAAGGGCCCATTGCTGGCTCCAGCTGACACCAGTGCCCCCAGGCCTTATGGGGCAGGACTGCGCTCAGTCCTTTCATCCCCAGCACGTTCTGGGCTGCATTAAAAGAGGAGCAGCCAGCAGGGGCATGGAGGTGATCGTCCCCCTCTACTCTGCTCTTGTGAGGCCCCATCTGCAGCGCTGCATCCAGGCCTGGGGCTCCAGCACAGGAATGATGTGGAGCTTTTGGACGGGTCCAGAGGAGGGCCACTAAGTTGATCAGAGGGCTGGAGCAGCTCTCCGGTGAAGAAAGGCTGAGGAAACTGGGGTTGTTTCTCTTGGAGAAGAGAAAGCTCTGGAGAGACCTCAACACAGCTTTCCAATACTTGAAGGAAGCGCATAAGCGGGGGGGAGCAGCTGTTTATGAGGGTGGATGGTGACAGGACAAGGGGAATGGTTTT
>NW_024967007.1:0-2833 GCF_019238085.1 Lagopus leucura
GGGGGTGACGATGGTATCTGAGGGGGGTTTGGGGTCACCGCAGGCTCTGCTGGTGGTGGTGGCGGCGGTGGCATCATCTCCAGTTGGCTCTGCGGTGGGATCGACGCCGGCTGTGCCGTCAGGCGAGGCTCCGGTGGTTCCTCCGATGGCTCCTCCGATGGTTCCTCCAACAGTGGGTCTGATGGTACCTCTGGTGTCAGTGCCACCTCCGATGGTACCAATGGTGTCACCTCCCATGGTGCCACCTCCAATGGTGTCACCTCCAGTGGTGTCTCTGATGGTTCCTCTGATGGTTCCTCCATCGGCTCCTCCGATGGTGTCACCTCCAGTGGTTCCTCTGATGGTTCCTCCGATGGTTCCTCCGATGGTATCATCTCCAGTGGCGTCTCCGATGGTTCCTCCGATGGTTCTTCTATTGCTACCTCCGATGGTTCCTCCAATGGCTCCTCCGATGGTGCCATCTCCAGTGGCGTCTCCGATGGTTCCTCTGATGGCTTCTCCGGTGGTTCCTCCCATGGTTCCTCCATTGGCTCCTCCGATGGTGTCACCTCCACTGGTGTCTCCGATGGTTCCTCCGATGGTTCTTCTATTGCTACCTCTGATGGTCCCTCCCGTGGTTCCTCCCTTGGTTCCTCCGATGGTTCCTCCAACCCTACGCCCGGTGGGACCTCCAACAACATCTCTGGTGATGTCCCCGGCGGCGCCGCCGGTTGTAGCTCTGGTGGTGGCGGCACCTCTGGTGGTGGCACCTCTGGCGGCCGTCGATCTGGTGGTGACACCTTGGGTGACGTCTCCGGCGGTACCTCTGCTGGTTGTACCTTTGGTGGTTGTAGCTCTGCTGGTTGTCACCAGGCCGATGGCACCTCCGGCGGTGGCACCTCTGGTGGTGGCACTTCTGGTGGCCATGGCAGCACCGACGGTGCTTTCGGAGGTGTCCATCACAACCGCGGTACCTCCGGCGGTCGTCACCGCGCCGACGGTGTCCATCATGGCGGTGGCATCTCCGGTGGCTTTGGACGCGGCCCTGGTGGTGGTGGTGGCACCTCGGGACCGGGTGACGGTGACATGTTGGGAGCGGGTGTTGTTGGTGGCAGCGCCTCTGGACCTGGTGACGGTGACAGCTTTGGGTGTTGCGGAGGTGACGGCGGGGGTGGACGTGGTGACGGCGGCACCTCTGGGCCTGGTGGAGGTGACACCGACGGAGGTGACACCAATGGTTGGGGTGACATTGGTGGAGGTGACATCAGTGGAGGTGACACTGATGGTTGGGGTGACATCAGTGGCAGTGACATTGGTGGAGGTGACACCGGTGGAGGTGATGCCAATGGTTGGGGTGACACCGATGGAGGTGACATCGGTTGAGGTGACACTGGTGGAGGTGACACCAATAGTGGAGGTGACATCGGTGGAGGTGACACCGATGGTTGGGGTGACACCAGTGGAGGTGACACCAATGGCTGGGGTGACACCGATGGAGGTGACGTTGGTGGAGGTGACACCAATGGCTGGGGTGACACCGATGGAGGTGACGTTGGTGGAGGTGACACCAATGGCTGGGGTGACACCAGTGGAGGTGACATCGGTTCGGGTGACACCGATGGAGGTGACACCGATGGTTGAGGTGACATCGGTGGTGGTGACATTGGTGGAGGTGACATTGGTGGAGGTGACACTGATGGAGGTGACATCAGTCGGGGTGACACCGATGGAGGTGACGTCGGTTGGGGTGACACCAGTGGAGGTGACACCAACGGCGGAGATGACATCAGTGGTGGTGACATTGGTGGAGGTGACACCAATGGTTGGGGTGACACCGATGGAGGTGACGTCGGTTGGAGTGACACCAATGGAGGTGACACCAATGGCGGAGGTGACACCAGTGGAGGTGACATTGGTGGAGGTGACACCGACGGCGGAGGTGACACTGGAGGCCCTGCAGCGGGACCTGGTGGCGGTGACACCCGGTGGCACGGCGGTGGGACAGCGGTGGCAGCGCCGTGGCTTCTTGCAGGGCGGTGGCGCCGCGTTGTCCCCATAAGTGTCCTCCTGGTGGCACCCACGGGTGACATCGTGGCCGCGGCGGCCATCTTGGTTGTCACTATGGCCAACGTCTTGGTGGCCACCGTGGCCGCCATCTTGGTTGTCCCCTTGGGTGCCATCTTGATGGCCACCGTGGGTAACACTGTGGCCATGGCCGCCATCTTGGTAGCCACCATGGCCGCCATCTTGGTTATTCACATAGCCACCATCTTGGTTGCCCCTGTGACCAAAATCTTGGTGGCCACTGTGGCCGCCATCTTGGTTGTCCCCATGGCCACCATCTTGGTTCTCCCTCTGACCAACATCCTGGAGACCACCATGGCTGCCATCTTGGTTGTCTCTAGGGCCACCATCTTGGTGACCACCATGGCTGCCATCTTGGCTGGCCCTATGGCCAACATCTTGGTGGCCACCATGGCCGCCATCTTGGTTGCACCCATAGCCGCCATCTTGGTTGTCCCCATGGCCGACTTCTTGGTTGTCCCTGTGGCTGCCATCTTGATGGCCACCCTCTTGTTTATCCCTATGGCCACCATCTTGTTGGCCACCATCTTGTTTGTCCCCATGGCCGCCATCTTGCTTGTCCCTAAGGATGACCTCTTGGTGGCCACCACGGGCGCCATCTTGGTGGTCCCCACGGCTGCCCCCTCTGCCGGGACCCTCCTGGCGCCGCTCCTCCATGGCCCCCCTGCAGACACAGCGCCTGTTTGCACCAATTCTGCACCATTCGACCCCAATTTGCACCCGGAGGGATGCAATTTTGGGAAGGGGGGAAGAGCCACACAATTTGGCA
>NW_024967008.1:0-38985 GCF_019238085.1 Lagopus leucura
GGGGGGGGGGGGGGGGCAGGGAGGGCTGTGTGTGTTTTGGGGGGGGAAGGGCTGACGGGAAGGCCGGAAGCGGCCTCGGGGACCCGGCGGGGCCGTGGGAAGCGGGGCGGGGGGATCCCCGGGGGGAGGGGGGCACGCAGCTTGGGCAGCGCCATGGGGTGGGGGGGGTGGCCGTGGCGATCGGGTGCCCCTCGGCTCCTTTCGGCTCCTCTCGTTTCCACTCAACATCTTTCAATCCCACTCGGCTCCCTTCGGCTTCCTTCGTTCCTCCTCGGTCACCCCTCGGTTCCTTTCGTTCCCACTCGGCTCCCTTCGGCTCCCCCTCGACTCCGCCTATTCCCACTCGGCTGATCTCGGTTCCTCTCGTTACACTCGGCTCCCTTCGACTTTCTTCGTTCCTCCTCGGTCACCCCTCGTTTCCTTTCGTTCCCACTCGGCTCCCTTCGGCTCCCCCTCGACTCCGCCTATTCCCACTCGGCCGATCTCGGTTCCTCTCGTTACACTCGGCTTCCTTCGGCTGCCCCTCGGCTCCTTTCGATTCTCCTCGAATACTTTCGTTCCCATTCGACTCCCTTCGCCTGTCCCTCGGCTCTTTTCGTTTCCCTTCGTCTCATTTCGTTCTCTCTTGACTCCCTTCGGCTCCCCCTCGACTCCGCCCATTCCCATTCGGCCGATCTCGGCTCCTCTCGTTCCCACTCGGCTCCCTTCGGCTCTGCATGCCCCGCTGATGGCGGCGGGCCGCCGCTCACCGCCGGGGCCGTGCTGCCCGCCGCGGGTGGCGGTGCCCAGCGTGCACCAGAGCCTCCCCGAGATGGACTTCGAGCGGGGTGCGCGCCTCGGGGCGGGGGGGGGAGCTGAGGGCACCGGACCCTGCTCTAACCTCCCGCCGCCCGCAGGGATCTGGGCAGCGGCGCGGGACGGGGACGAAGCTCGGGTGCTGCAACTGCTGGAACGGCGCGGGGAGCCCAGCCAGCCCGACCTGGCGGGGTACACCGCCCTGGTACGGGATATGCGAAGCAGCGGGAGGGCAGCGGGAGACCGTGAGCCCCCTGAGCTCACCGCTCCCCACCGCCCCGCAGCACTACGCCAGCCGCAACGGGCACCTGGGTGTGTGCCGCCTGCTGCTGCAGCGCGGCGCTCATTGCAACGCCCGCACGCCCGGCGGGGCCACCGCCCTGCACCGCGCCAGCTACTGCGGGCACGTGGCCGTGGCGCGGCTCCTGCTGGCGCACGGCGCTGACCCCGCCGCCGCCGACGGGGACGGCCGCACCAGCCTGCATAAGGTGCGTGGTGGCAGCGAGGGGACGGTCCGCCCCTGACGGGATGGTCCGCCTTCCCGTGGTGTTGGTGGCATCCCCACGGTGGGTCGCACGCAGGCGGCGGAGCGCGGTCACCGGGAGCTCTGCGTCCTCCTGCTGCAGAACAGCCCTGCCTTGCTGGCTGCTCGTGATGCTAAAGGACGGCGGCCCCGCGACACGGCCGACCCCGCGGTGTGGGATCTGCTGGAGGGATGAAGGGAGGCAGCGAGGACGCCGCGGATGGAGGCAGAGGGAAACGGCCCCGCTGGGAAAAAAAAAAAGCAAAGCTCTGGGCCCGAATGCTGCGTCCGCCTCTTTGTCACTGCGCCTGGCGGGGCGTGGGGTCACCACGGGGGTGGCAAAAGGATGACGGTGGTGCCAAGGGTGGGGACAGCGCTGGCCCAGAGTGCCACTGCACAGCCTGGGGAGGGGGTGGGGCGGGAACCTCAATTTTTGTGCTGCCGGGACAGACCGGTGCTCCTCCAGCAGCGCGTATTGCTTCAGAAAAAGGAAGAACTCAACAAAAAGCCCCAAAGACCGAGCAATGGGTCGGCAGTGCTGATAGAAGAAAGGCAGCACGGCGTCCCCACGGGAAGCAACGGGGGGAGGAGGGGGGGACAGAGCGGTGCCGACGGCAGGAACGGCCTCGCTCCGCCTCACCGCCCGCTCCGCTCTGCTGGACGCGGCCTGGTCTCGCCTGCAGGAAGGAACGATGAAGCGCGGCTGTTGAGCATGTCGGCCCCTCACTCCTCCCTCGGTGCCGCTCCACGTGTACCGTCCCGAGCCCCCACAACCGTACCGACAGAATAAAGACAATACCGGACCGCCCCCCGAACGCTGCACCTTTATACACTGCCGCTTCCGCTTCCGCCGGCCGTCGCCATGGAAACACCGGAACTCAGCACTCGTCCCGCCCCTTTCCTCACCCTCCCCACCAATCGCCAGCCGTTTTGCTAGCTCTCCTCGTCACAGCCAATCGGCGACCGCCACCCCCTCCCCCGCGCGGCGCTGTAAACAACAGCTCGGTGGGATTTAAAGGCGCCGCGCCCCATTCCGCCCCCTCCCACTCCCACCCCCGAAGTCGCCGAGCCCGACACAAAGATAGAGAATTTTATTAACCAACCGGCAAAAAATAAAATAAAGTTCCATAATCCGTTCCACAACCCGGAGGGGAGGGGCGTGGGGCCGCGCAGGGCCCAGCATCCCTTCCCCAAATATACAAATCCACCCTGGTCCCAAAACAAATCCACATGTGGGGGGGGGGGGGGGGGGGGGGGGGGGGAGGGGGGAAATGGGTTTGCATAGAGGAAGATTTAATAAAAAAAAGGGTTTTCACCGTGGTTCATTATTATTAATTATTATTATTCCTAGCGTCTCCCCGCAGCAGAACCAGGCCCTGATCGTCGCGACATGATTAACGCAATTAATTCCCCTTCTCCCAATAACTTAACGGCGATCACCGGGGGATTGTGCTTTGTGGGGGTGGGGAGCAGTGATGGGGGGGTGGGGGGTCAGAGAAACCCCCAACGGAGGGGCTGCCCCCCCGCCGTCCTTTGGTCGCTAGCTGTGTGCCCCCCCGAGCCCCCACCCCGGGGCTGCGGCACTCCCTGAGTCACATCATCACCCCCTCTCCTCTGCATCGCTTCCATCATTCAGGGTGGGGCTCGGGGGGGGGGGGGGGAAGAGGGGGGAAAGGGAAGGGGAAGATGGCGGCGGTGGGCCTGGGCCTGGTTTTGGCAGGAGGAGGCCCGGCCTGCGGGACCTGAACTCCCTGAGCTGCACCGAGCGGAGGCTTCAGCCACAACGGGGGGCCCTCCGCCTCTGCGTCCTGCCGTCCCCGAGCAGCAGCAGCACCGGGCCGGGCTGTCCCTCCTCCGCCGCTCCCATCGGAACCGTGTGCGGCTCCCAGCGCATCCCCGGCCCGCGGGCGGCTCAGATGGAGTTCTCAATGGGGCCGTGGGTGCTGCGGCGGCCCAGGCAGTTCCTCTCGTTCAGCAGGCTGGTGGTTTCATCTGCCGGCTCTGTTTTCTCCTGCAGATCGGTTTTGGGAGCGCCGCTGTCTGGAGATTGGGGACAACTGTCCATGCGCGACGTGGTGAGACCGTTCTGGTATTCCTGCCGCGTGATCTGCGCCAAAGCAAAGCCGCAGTGAGGCGGGGGCACGGCACGGCAGATGGGTCCCCGTCCCCCCCAAGCCCCACACGGCCTCACCTTAACGAACTGCAGGTCGGTGAGCGCACGGACGCTGAAGTCGGCCACATACGGGGCGACGGCGCTGAGCTGGTTGTTGCTGCCACCAACCGGGGATGAAATGGAGTCGGAGCGTTCGTGGCAGCTGAGCGAGGCCGAGCGGTTGAGGCCGCTGACGTGGGATGGGGAGCGGGTCTCTGTGGGATGGGGACAGGCTCAGAACCACCTCAGAAGCTATTTGGTCCCTTTGCTGCTCCCTGTCCCGCTGGATCAAAGGGGGACGATGGGGACAGCATGTGCTCAGCAAGGCAAGGGTGATGGATGAACCGTATGAAGCACAGGGAGGGTGGCATCTCCTCGCCACCTGGACGCGGCCCCAGTGCAGGTGGGTTCCCCTGCTCCACCTCTGGAGCCACAGGTGGGAGTAAATGGGGTGGGTGAGGGGAGCACAGGACCCTCGTGACACCAGGAGGGGGAGCAGGAGCTCAGCGCTGTCCCTCAAAGCCCAACAGAGGCTGAAGAACTGCCTCTCCTCCTGTAGGAGATTTTTCCTCCTCCAGGAGCACCGGGATCTGCCAGATCCCCCGTGCAGCCCTGGGGGAATGACAACCAGTGCCACGTTGACATGGCCTGGAGTGCTGAGGACACCAAATGCTGAGTTAACTCAGCCTGGCAAACAATATCCTGAGGGCTGAGGATTGGCAGGCAGAGAGACAACATGACAGAAGCAGAGGACAACGTGAAGAGAGAGCACTGGGCGATGGCAGAGGGCAGGATGGAGCTGTGGTGGGGCTGGAGACGCGCTGGGGAACCCTGGGGTGCTCACCCGATACAGGAGGTGGACTGATGGCCATCACCCCGTAGTAGGAGAAGGCTCCTGCTTCAAACTTCATGCATTCCTTCCCAGCCTCCACCTCCACCTTGCCCTGCGAGGGAGAGGCAGCGTCAGGCTCTGTAACGCCATGTCCTGTGGCACTGGGGTGGGTGGAAGGAGCTTGCCCGTGGCTTTGGTGATGGGCAGCATCACACCGATGGAACCCAAGGGACACCGCCAGCCCGTGGTACCTGCAGGATGAGGATGAAGTAGTCGGCAGCCTTGTTCTTGGTGTAGAGGAAGTGATGCGGGGACTTCTTGTTCTCCTCGTCAAACTTCAGCTCCTGGATGACGTCGGAATACTTGAGCAGCCTCAGCAGGATCTTCTCAGAGATGAAGTTGGGTGTGAAGAGCGTCACCTCTGAGAGCGAGACGGGAAAACGGGGTCAGAGCTGCGGGCTGCCCCTGCTCCCAGCCCTGCAGACGGAGGTGCTGAGGGATGCAGATGAACAGTCCGCCCCTCGGGGCAGTGCTCTGGATCCGGGGCTGGGCCTCACAACACCTCCCTGCCACAGAAACCCCCGGCTCTGGCACCTCCAGCAGCCCCACAGAGAGAGCACTCAGGTCCCCAGCCCCGGCTGTACGGTGACACGTGCCAGCACGTGGACAGGGCCTTCCTGCTGGGCAAATAGCCTCATTTTTGGGGACAGAGGGGAAGAGAGCAGGGTGTCATGGTCACAGCCCCTCGCTTCCAGGTCTCCCACCCAATCTCTGGCCCCTGCTGGAACGCAGCGCCCTTGGTGCTTTCATGTCCCCATCCTAGGGATCCTCCTAGCAGGATGAGGCCGCTGCACCGACCTCCCCCACCTGCGGGGACACGGGGCCAGCAGGGCTCCCCCTGACAGATAGACAGCAAGCAGGATAGCAGCAGCGCAGGCAAAAATGCAAAACCTCTATGATTTCTCAGCTACAGAGCAACGAGGAGGGAACAGAAGCCTCGTGGCTCCAGGAGCAGCAGCGCAGTGCTGACGTGGACACACGGAGCGCTCCCAACAACTCACCCGTGGAGAGGAAGCGGTGAGCAGCCAGCAGCAGCTGCGGGGAAACCTTCACCTTCTGCTCATTGACGGGGTCCTTGAAGGCTGAGAAATCCCTCTTGCCCTTCTGGTTGCCCGTCCGCTTCTTGCTGCGGTTTTCATCGGCTGCTATCGGGGTGACAGGGCGGCAGGTGGCACCCAGCTCCCCCGCACGCTGCGGGGACGCGGGGCTGAGCCCCACACCTACCAAAAGCATCCGACTCGTCCAGGATCTCCGACTTGATGATCTCCTCGATGACGTCCTCCAGCGTCACCAGCCCCAGCACCTCGTAGAAGGGATCCCCCTCACCCTCGTTGTTCACCTTCTGCACGATGGCCAGGTGTGACTTCCCTGCAGACAGACAGGCGGACGTCAGACAGACACGCTCCGGTCAACTCACAGCATGGGCTCAACCCTACCACACTCCCTGCGCAGGGACAATAAGGACATTATGATCCAAAGGAGCCCTGGGCTGGGCGCTCCTTCCCTGTTTAATGACAGCAATTAAGGGCAGAGGCACCCGCAGGACTGGGGACACCTCACGGCGGTTGTGAGGGAAGGGCTCAGCCAGAAAGACGCAGCCAAGGGGATGTGATCTGCAAGGACCTGGCTCGTGTCACCTGCACTCACACGGGACCAGCCCTGCTGAGTCAGGACGCGATTCCTCCCCATGGGTGCAGAGGGAATGAAAGCAAAGGGCAGAGATCCCACTCACACCCTCGAGGCCACCCACGATCCCCACGCATCCCAAAAGCTGCACCCCGAAAGTGCTGGATCTGGGTGAAACCTTGGGCTTCCCCTTCTGCAATGCAGGGTTTTGAGAGAGGGGACGGGAGGGGAGCACCCCACACCTAACGAAGGCCAAGGGGTGAAGCATCCCCTCCCTGCCCTGAGCCTCGTGCTGCGCTCACACCGAGAGGAGCAGGAAGAGGAGACAAGCACCGAGTGCTGCTGCAGGATCTGCCACCCCAACGCCAGCTTTTGTGCCACATCCATGGCACCATTCCTGCAGGCAGGGCAATCGGGAGCGCGGCCGACTGCTTTCACCTCTCCATCCTTTTGCTCAGCGGATTTCCAACGCTTCCAACCCTGGAGAGAGGACTTGGGGGCTGACCCAGATCCCAAACACAGCCAGGCTGCCAGCTCCCCATTTCTGACCCAGCAGCAAACAGCAGTGAGGGCCGTCGAGGCTTTGTAATCAGAGCGATTGCACTTCAAATCCTTTAATAAGGATTCGTAGGAGGGAAAGCCAGCGCCAGCAGCTGGGCCAGCTCCAGCTCCAGCAATGGGGAGGCAGAACGCAGCCCTGCTCCCGTTCTGTTGGGCTTTGGGAAGGGGGGAGCCGAGCTGCCATTAAGCATGACAATATCTTGGGGCGCAGGGAGAACGTGGGTGCAGAAAGAAGGCAGGAACCAAGCGTGCAGCCTCCAGACTCTAACCCTGAAGGATCAGCCTGGCTTGGATCTGCTAAATCCTGTCCCGAGCTGCAGCAGAGCTCTGGCTGCAGGAGGAACTGCCAGATCCCCTAAATCCCAGCACGAAGCGCAGGCGACCGCCCTGCACCCCTAAACGTCCCCACTGCCAGCAGGATGCAGCCATGAGCTTAATGGGAGCTGGGGAAGCAGTGGGGTTGCCGGGCACAGTGGGGTCCCAGGCTGGTGCACGGCGCCTCAGCCCCTCCCCATGGGAATTAAGGGCCAGTGGGAAGCCAGGGGAGCGAGGAAGGGCTTGAAGGAGGGAGCCAAAGCGAGCAAGGAGCCATGCAACTTCCCAACAGCGTTTCAAAAGCCTCTGGGGCCAGTAATTAAAACTGAAGAGCACGTAAACACTCTCCCAATGTTTCCAGAGGCGAGCGCCGAGCTGAGGGTGCTCCGCAGGGACAGCTCTGCCCCCTCAGTGCTGCCACAGAGAGATCCTACAGAGACGGGCACTGAAACAGCCGCCCCATCTTCAGCACGGACTCTGCGTCCTCCCCGTCCCCGCCAGCCCCACGAAGCCGTGCAGCCCTGGAGAGCTGCCAGAGAGCCCAAGTTTTGCTTCTGGCCTCGCACTGCCGGAGCCAGAAGGAAAAGCAGCCCCCCAAGGAGCAGCCCAGCAGCTTTCCCCCACTCCTCTCACCCTTCTTGAACTCCTCCAGCATGGCGTCCAGCTTGGTGTCGTGGAAAACAACGTGGACGGGGTGGTTGTAGAACTTGGTGATGGTTTTGAGGGGCGTGCAGTCATCGGGGTCGACGAAGGCCAGGTCTTTCACGTAGAGGATGTCCATGATGTTGGATCGCTCCTCCTCGTACACAGGGATGCGGGTGAAGCCGCTCTCCATGATCTCAGACATGGTATTGAAGTCCAGGATGGCGTCGCTGCTGATCATGAAGCAGTTCTGCAGCGGGGTCATCACGTCCTCCACCGTTTTGGTGCGCAGCTCCAGGGCTCCTTGGATCATATTGAGCTCCTCCCTCACCAAATCATTATAAGGCTCTGTCACCTTCAGCATCTCCACCAGCTTCTCCCGGTTGTACACGGTGCCGATCTCCTGGCCCAGGATGAAATCCAGCAGCTTGCTGATGGGGTAGGAGAGAGGAAACGTCACCAGCATGAAGAATTTGGTGACCACGATGGTGTTGGCACCCACGGCCAAACCGTGCCGCGAGCACAGCGCCTGCGGGACGATCTCCCCAAAGATGACAATGCCAATGGTGGAAGCCACCACGGCGCCGATGCCCGAACCGATGAGGTCATCCAGGAGGATGGTGAGCGTGGTGTTGACCAACACGTTGCCCAGCAGCAGCGAGCACAGCAGGTAATTCCCTTTCCTCCGGATGGGTTCGATCTTTTTGGCGTAACGTTTCTCCTTGTCGGTGCCGCAGTTCTGCACGATGCGCAGCTCCATGGGATCCAACGCCATCAAACCGAGGTTGAGCCCGCTGAAAATCCCCGACAGCACCAACAGCCCCACGATGAGGATCACCTGCAGCCAAAGGGGCAGCAGGGATTTCTTCTCCTCCACCACCACGATGTGGCCATCGGCTCCTTGGTGAGGCAACCAAGGCAAGCCGGGCTTTCTCTGCGTGCACAGCACGTAAGTCTTGGCCTGCTCGTCCTTACGCAGGGGCTGCACCCGGACTCGGAGCAGAGCCGAGGTGTCCTGAGAGCCTCCAGCAGCCTCGGAACCCACCAGGCCCTGCACCACCAGGTCCTGCGAGCGCTCCGGGCACGTCCCGTTGGGCGTCGAGGCGTTGCCGGCCGGGCGGAGCTCGGCGAAAGCCACGCGTTGCCCGGTGCCCGGTCCCAGCCCCCAGCCGTAAAGGCGAAGCAGCAGCTCGCTGCCCTCCGTTACGCGGATCGGGCCTCTCGTAGGAGCCGCCGGTTTGGTGCTCTCCTCCAACCTCATGCCCAGGATCACGCTTTCCCCGCCGCCGCACACCGCGGTGCCTCCGGGAAGGGCGAGGAGGAGGAGCAGGGGAGGGAGGAGCGGAGGCGGCGACGCTGCTGAGCTGCGGGTTGCCCCAAAGCCCCGGCTACCGCCGCGCCGCCGCCCGCCGCCCGCCGCCATGTTGGTGGCTCGCGGCCGCCGCGCGCCCGTGGCGTCAGCCCGCCGCCAGGCCACGCCCCCTTCCCGCGGCGGGCGGCCACGCCCCTCTTCCGGTTTTGGCCACGCCTTCTAAGAGGGTGTGTCGGTGTTAAAAGGGGCATGGCGAGCCTTAAAGGGGGAGGGGGTTTCGTGGGCCCCCCAGGAGGTGGTGCGTTGTGGCTGCGGCCGCGGCCAGCACACACAGAAAGAGGATTGATAGAGGTGGAAAGGAGGGGCATTGGGTGCCCGGGTGGGGACTATGCGGCAGGGCTTTGGATGTGGGGCATAAGGCTCGAGTGGAGGGCGGGGTATGGAGATGGAGGGCAGAATGACCTGCAACGCGAACTAAGTTTGAGGGACAAAAAGCGGTGGTGAGACCACTAGGATCTATAATACCTGCCTCACTTAGTGAGTGGGAAGGTTCTAAGCCCTAAGGGACAGGATCCAGGGTGGGGGCAGGACCTTGGAGGCGGGCACTGGGATCTGTGCTGCAGGACCCAGGCCCCTTGGGGGCACTAGAACCTAAGGGCAAGACCTTGAGGGGAGTACATAACCCGCCGGGGTTGGACTCTTGAGGTCAGTATGACACACGGACAGGATTCAAAAGGCTCCTTGGGACCCGTAGGCAGCACCTAGAACGCTGGGAAAACTGAGACGCCCAGGAAGCCCCAGGCCCGCGCTGGGATCCAGCCGCACCTCTATCCCGGAAGTGTCCTTTAATTGAAGCCCCATCACCCCCTGCGCGCATTATCCTCTCCCCCATCTGACAGCCACGCCGTGCAGCCAGCCATCCGTCAGCATCGCGCCGTGGGCGGAGCGAGCCGACCAATGAGCGCGCGGGACTGGGAGGCGGGCCGAGAGAGCTGACCAATGGACGCGCGGGGCTGGGAGGCGGGCCGAGAGAGCTGACCAATGGACGCGGGGGGCTGGCAGGAGGAGGAGGCAAGATGGCGGCGGGCCGGTGGCGGGCCGGGCTGGTGCTGCTGGTTGTGGCGGTGGGGCTGGGCGGGCCGTGGGCCGAACAAACGGAAGAGCATCTGAAACGGGAGCATTCGCTGTCCAAACCGTACCAGGGTGAGGGGGGGAGCGGGGGTGGAGGGCAGGCCGGGGTCGGGGCCTCGAGGCCCGGTACCGACCGGTGGTGTGGACCTGACAGGAGTGGGTTCGGCCAGCGCGGGGCTGTGGGAGCTGCAGGGCAACGCCATGGTGATGGCGCAGTACATCCGCCTCACGCCCGACGTGCAGAGCAAGTGGGGAGCCGTGTGGAACCGTGTGGTGAGAACCGGGGTGTGGGGGTTTGGGGGGTGGGGTGGGGAGTTCGGGGGGGGGGGCCGGGGTGGAGAAATGGGGTAAAAAAGGGGTTTGGAGGTTGTGGGATGTAGGGAAGGTGGTGGGGATGTGGGGGGAGCAGGAGGAAGAGGAATGGGTTCAGAAGAGATTTTGGAGTGTTGGGGGGGGGTATATGGAGAAGGGGGTGGGAATAGTAGGGGGAGTAAAGGGGGCTGGGTTCAGATGGAGAGATTTGGGGTTATAGGGAATCCTCCGACTGGTATCCCACTTAGAGAGGGGATAGCAGGGGGGAGAAACGGGTTCAGGTTGAGAGACTTAGAGGGGGCAGCTGGAGGTTGGATGTCAGGGGAAGTTCTGTGCTGTGAGAGTGGTGAGGTGCTGGAACAGCTGCCAGAGAGGCTGTGATGCCCCGTCCATCCCTGGAGGTGTTGGAGGCCAGGTTGGAAGGGGCCCTGGGCAGCCTGGGCTGCTGTTGGATGTGGAGGTTCGTGGCCCTGCGTGCGGCAGGGGGTTGGAGCTCCGCAATCCTTGAGGTCCCTCCAACCTTGGCCATTCTGTGACTTCAGAGTGGGAAGGGGTCAGGGTTGTGGGGCAGCTGCATTTGATAGGAGAGGGCAGGAAGAGGGGAAGGGGGTTCAGATGGAGAGATTTTAGAGTGGAGGGGGACGTGGGGGGCAATAAAATGGAACTGGAGAAATGGATTCAGATGGGGGGGGGGGAATGTGGGGGAGGGGTCAGGGATGTGGGGTGTCTGCACTTAAGGGGAGGGGGTAGAGAAATAGATTCAGAGGGAGAGGTTTTGGAGCGCAGGGATCTGGGATGGGTGGGAGGTCATGCAAATGGGTTTGGAGCTGGAAAGTTGGGATGGGGGTGGCACTGGGATGTGAGGTTTTAGGGGAAAAAATGGTGTCTTGAGTGGTGTTGGGGAGTGAGAGGTGTGCTGGGGAGGCTTGAGGTGTGTGAGCTTGGGCTGGGGGTGGAGAAATGGGTTCCAAAGGAGAGACTTTGGGATTGAGGGGTTGTTCCTCCTCGCAGCCGTGTTACCTCCGTGACTGGGAGATGCAGGTGCACTTCAAAATCCACGGGCAAGGCAAGAAGAACCTGAACGGTGACGGCTTTGCCATCTGGTACACCAAGGACCGCATGCAGCAAGGTAAACCCTGCTGGAGGGAGGCTGTGCCTGCAGGGAGGGCTGTTGGTTCACCTCTCTGGGGCACACAGTGGCCTGAGAGGCTCTGTGCACTCCTTTGGATCCCTCGGAGGAACTGCAGGGCCTCTGTCTCTTTTCTGTCCTTCTTACTGTCTGTCCTTTCCCCCCAGGACCCGTCTTTGGAAGCAAGGATAACTTCCTGGGCCTGGGGGTGTTTGTGGACACCTACCCCAACGAGGAGAAGCAGCAGGAGGTGAGCTGGGGTTGATGTGCGCCCTGCTGGCTGCACTGTGGGCAGCTCAGCACCGAGCTCAACTTGCAGCCAGGGAGGTGTGAGCTTTTTGGATCTGAAATTGGAGGCCGGCTGGCTGCCAGCAGGGATTACTCAGCTTGCCTTGCCTCCTTCTCCTCCCCGCGTGGTCGGTTTCTTTGTAGTGAGGCAGTCTGTGAGCAGATTTGTTGCCACCTTCACCCAGAAAAAGCAGGGTAGGAGAAAACAAATGGGTCACCACCGCTGCATGGTGAGCTGCTGAGCTTTTGGAAGGCTGCAGGCAAGCAGCAGCTGGGGGGAAGCAAACATGGACTTCATGGAGCTCGAGCAGAGCAGCAGCCCCCCCAGCTGGCTGCGTGCTGGGGCTGCTTTTGGAGGGGGCACAGCGTGCCTGCGCTCTGCCGCTCTGCCTGCTGTGTCTGCTTTTTGTCTGGGGCTCTTTTGGTGTTGGTTGGGGTCGTGAGGCGGTTAAAACCTGACCTGCCCCATCCTGGTGCTGGTTTGTTGTCACTTGTGAAACGATTCGCCTTTTGGTAACTGCGGCTTCTCCTGGTGAACAGGCACTGTTTTACCCCCACAACCTTCAGTGCTCTCCCTGTACCCCCAGGGCTGCCCTGGTTCCTCTCTGCAGCCCCCAGAGGATGCAGGGGGCACCGCTGCGATGCGCCCTGACCTTGCAGCTGCTGAATAAACAACGAGCAAACATTGCTAGCAGCCTGCTCTGGCCCTGGGTGGACTTTGTGCTCATAGCCATGCCTTGGTGTGCTCTGACCGAAGGCTGTGGTGCTCCTGGCACCGTGCAGGGATCGGTGCGCTGTTGGTCCCGTGGATGTGCAGGGCTGTGGCTGTGCTTCTCCAGCCCGCCAGCTGCATCCTGCCTGAGAGCCCCAGCAGCTGAACCCCCCCTCTGCCTTTTGCCCTCGCTGAGCTGCGCACAGAGGATTCCCAGGTTGCAATTTCGAGTTGCTAAACTCTGGTCTGTGACCATTTTGCTTCTGTGCTCTTTCTTGCTTTGCGATACTGGACTCGCAGGCTCAGAAGAGGAGGTACAGCCCAGGAAATCAGGTACTGGCTCTTGCTGACATCCCCATTTCCGAGCTGCTTGGTGATACTTTGTCCTGTCAGTAAGGGAATTCCCTCAGTGGAGCTGCAGGCACCCCTGTGTGAGCAGGGAGCAAGCATGAGAACTTCCTCTTCTGTCCTACACGTGTGGTAGTCAAGGCGAGGGGATGACGAGGGATGGAGCTTTTGGGGAAGCGTAGCTGGGATGAAGGAACCTGGGGTCAGTAGGAAGCCACAGGATCACAGAATGTCCCGAGTGGGAAAGGACCCACAGTGATCCCAGCTCCTGCTTCCAGCTGGGACCACCCAAAATCCAGCATTTCCAGACCCCTCGGGCGCGCCGTGATGCCGGGGCAGAGTTGGGAGCTGAGTTTGGCCCTTCTCCCTGCAGCGTGTTTTCCCCTACATCTCCGCCATGGTGAACAACGGCTCCCTCACCTACGACCACGACAGGGATGGCAGACCCACGGAGCTGGGGGGCTGCACAGCCATGGTGCGCAACCTCAACCACGACACCTTCCTGGTCATCCGCTACGTCAAGAGGAGGCTGACGGTGAGTTGCTGCTTGCTGGGGGGCTTTCGGGCAGCCGTGCTGGCGCCTGGTGCTACCAGAACCTCTTTGTTTGCAGGTGCTGATAGATATTGATGGTAAGCAGGAGTGGAGGGACTGCATCGACGTGCCTGGCGTGCGCCTGCCCCGTGGGTACTACTTTGGGACCTCCTCTGTCACCGGAGACCTCTCAGGTACTGCTGCGTGGGCCCTGAGCAGCTCTTGTGCAGCTTTGGGTGTCTGGAGGTGCAGCTGAGGCGTGGAGGGGCTTCCAGAGCGCCTGAGGATCTCCTCCTGCTTGAGGGAACTTTGTTTTTCATCTTGGGGAGCTTGGATCCCGGTCTGGGTGTGCTGTGCAGCTCCATAGGCAGCTTTGAGCTCCATCTGCCATCAGATGAGGCTTGCGGTGATGTCCTGGCAGTGAATGGGCAGAGCTCAGCCAGCACCTCCTGCCAAACAGCAGCGGCTTGGGAGGGTTGGTCCCCAAGCTGTGAGCCTCAGGAGGAGCAGAACAGAGCGAGAGCTGAGAATCTCATCTGTGATGGGCAGAGCCTGAGGGCAGCGCTGAGATCACTGCTGTCCTGCTGCTGGGGGTTAAAACACTGCTCTTAAAACGCCGTGAGAACAGAGGTGCTGGCTGTGCTGTCAGAGCAGCTGGAGTCTGCTCTTTGCATTTCCTAACTGCAGGGCAGTGGTGCTGGGGAAGGGTGCAGGGTGGGCTGATGGAAGCGGTGCTTTGCAGGAGCTGAAGCCCTTTGCCTTTCTCTGCTCACCCCTTCTCTTGCAGTGCTGCTTGGGGTGCTGTGAGGCTCGGAGTTACCCAGCTCTGTCTCGCCGGGCAGGTTTTAAGCCTGATTTTGAGTTACGCCCTATGAAAGCACACTGGCTGGTGTCTGGGCCCGGTGTTGGCTCCAACAGAAGTTCCTTTTCTTCCTCAGATCTCTGCCTAATGCCCTGGGAGCTGGCAGGCTGGCCTGGAGCACTCGCGTTGTCCCACTAATAACACCCCGGTCACAAGCAGAGGAAATAGGGTCATGTGAGGCTGATTCTAACACTCTGCTTTTGCAATGGGGGAGCGTGAATGCTTTTGAGTCAGACCGTGGCTCGGTCTGGGCTGTTGTTTGTCGGTTTAAGTAGCTTAAAGGTTCCCGTTGGAGGTTTTGGAAGAGCTCAGAGCCTGCCCTGAGGAGGTGAGTGCTGCTGGGAGGGGACAGCTGCCATCCAGGGGCCGTTGGCTGAGCGACGACGTCCCACGGTGCCACCGGTGGCGTTGGCATCCCTGGCTGGGGCCGTGTTGGTGGGTGACACCTCAGGGTTCATCTGCTCTGCTCGCAGACAACCACGACATCATCTCTCTGAAGCTGTACCAGCTGACGGTGGAGCGGACGCTGGAGGAGGAGCGGCGGGACAAGGAGGTTTACCTGCCTGTGGTGGACAACCTCAAGCTGCCAGGAAGTAAGTGGGGGGTGGAGGAGCAGGAATTGTGGCGTCTCAGCAGCGAAGCAGCTGAGCTCTGTTAGGAATCGTGCTGCTTTTGTCAAGAGGATGGCAATGAGCTGCTGCACAGCAACCGAGGCCTCACGGCTGTTCCTCTCCCCTGCAGTGGAGGCACCGCTGGAGCCCATGAGCGGCCTGGCTCTCTTCTTAATTGTCTTCTTCTCCCTCGTGGCCGTCGTCTTCGCCATCGTAATCGGAGTCATTGTGTACAACAAGTGGCAGGAGCAGAGCCGGAAGCATTTCTACTGAAGCTGCAGTGTGACAGGCTGCCTCGTGGCAGCGCCCCCGGTGTCCCCAGGAACCACGGTGGGGACGGCTGCTGTTCGTCCCTGGGCTCCTGGACTCCCCCGGTGCCAGAGGGGACCCACGTTGTGCTGGGGATGAAGCTGCTGTCCCCTGCAGGCCTGCTGGGAGCTGGAGCTGGGCTCTGGGAGCTGCTGGAGGTGGCTCGCAGCGCGGTGGCAGTGCTGGGCTGGCTCTGCCATCGCACATCCGCGGCGCTCACCGCTTTGGCTGCGAAGTCCCAGCCCTGCTTTCCTCGCTGGGTTCCTGCCACGACCCCTTTGCAGCCGTTTCGTTTCCAGGAGGGCTTTGCCAAGCTGTTCTCCTGCTCAGGCTGCTCCCATCACCCACCTCAGGCCTTCTTTAGAGACCCTCCTGCTTTTTCTTCGCCCCTCAAACCTCTGTGCAGCCCCTCCATCCATTAACCCCCGGTGCTGGGTGTTTTGAGGACACGCTGACTGCTTCCCTGCTCCAGGCAGGGTTCAATACCACACTCTCCCTTCTCAGTCCCTGTTTGCTGCTGCCCTGGGGCTCAGCTCTGTCCCTCTCTGGCATTCTGTGCCTCCACACACCTCCAACACCGCCTGCATGTCGTTGCTTTGCTGGCTCGTTGCTCCCAGCAGCAGCAGCTGAACCACGGGGGCCTCTCAGAGCCGCAGCCCTCGCTGCCTTCCAGGGAGTCCTGGTTTATTCCTACCTCAGTGACTGCTTCTGTCAGTGACTCCTCGCTGTGTTTCTCTCATGGGAAGAAGCAGCGTCGCCCCGGGGGCTGCACTGGGCTCCTGCAGCTGCTCTCGTGGATCTGGGGGGTGATGGCACGGGGTGCCCACAGGGACGGCAGGTCGGTGCGTCCTTGAGCTCTGAGCGCATCCAGGTGGCAGCACTCCGCTCATGGGTGCTGCAGGCAGGGCTGGGAGCTGTTTTTGACCCAGGATGGGTCCCAGCGTGCGGGGAACAGTGCCTTGTGGGCAGGATGCTTGTACTGGGGTGGATGGAAGCTTGTTAAAGTGCCCGAAGAGCCGCTGTGGGGCCTGGAAGGGGGCTGCTCTGTGATGTTTTGCCTCTGTTTTGCCTGAGAGCCAGGAGTGAAACGTTGTGCACCTCTTCCCAGCTGTAACGTGTCTTGGAATAAATGTTGGTGTGTGTGTGGCACCGCTGCGCTCCTCGTGCTGAGCTCCTCCTGGCGCTCTGCTCGCAGAACCGCTCTGCCTCGCCCGTCTCAGTTCTGATTTTATTAAGGAGGGGATGAGGCTGCGCCCCCTCGGTGCTCCGTCCTCTGACGCTGTGGATGCTCAGTGTTTGCTTCCAGCACCGAAGAGGCGCAGCGGGTTCACCAGCTTCATGGCCAAGTAACCCTGAGGGGGGAGGAACGGGGGGAGGGGGGCTCAGCAGGGCTCCGTGAGCAGCAGGAGGGGGTTTGGGGGCCCTTTGCCCTCACCGGGGCAGAGTAGATGAAGTTGAGGAGCAGAAGGAGCAGCAGCAGCAGAGCCGCGGTCGCGGTGATGCGGCAGCGGTGCCGCCGCCAGACGGCGTAGCGCAGGGCGCGCAGCGGGGCCAGCAGCCACAGGAAGGACGAGTCGGGGCGCCTGGTGGACGAGGAGCCGCGTCACCCCAACCCCTGCCTCCCCCTCTGTGCCCTTCGGGATCTGCGAGGCTCACACGGGGGGCTGCAGCGGTGGGTACGCGTTGGGCTCCTCCCGGCCTTTCCCCGCCGGTCTCTCTTCTGCCTCTTTCTCGTCGAGCAGCTCCAGGCTCAGCTCCAGCTTGCCCTACAGGAGGAGCAGCGGGTGGATATGGGGCGGGATGAGTTTCCCTGCCCTCTCTCCTCCTCCCCCCCCCCCCCCAAATCCCACTGCCCTCCCCTTCCCCGCCGTACCGCCATGCGCTGCGTGCCACCCTCGTGCACCACGCAGGGCCACCAACCCCGCGCCAGCTTCTGTCGGAACAGAGAGAAACGGGGGGGTCCCCGAGCCTTCCCCCAGGGCCAGGGGCTCAGACGTGGCTTTAGGGTGCAGTCCTGCGGCCGCTGGGCTGGACGGGGCAGCCGGGTGAGCTCCAGCTCCAGGACACCTGCAGTGAGAAGCGTCAGCCCTGGGTGTCCCTCTGTGCCCCTCCTCGGGTGGGCAGAGGGACCCTCACCCAAAAAATCATCGGCTGAAAACTTGTCGTTGTCCCACACTTGGAGGATGAGCTTCGGGGGCACCTTCAGCACCGTCTCATCCAGGCTCCAGAAATGCTCCTGCACGGTGCGAGGGGAGGAGAAGGGGGTCACGCTCGGCTCCCAAAACCTCGTTTCTCCCCCCTCTCCCCACGGGGCACGGCACCTTGCGGGGCAGCACGCAGCGCTGCTCGGCTGCCAGGTACTGGAAGGGGAAGACGAAGCGCCAGTGGAAGCTGCCGTCGCCCTGCAGCGCCCGGTAATGCACGTCCGTCCTCTGCTTCTGCTCCTCCAGCCCATCCAGCCAGCTGCACGCCGTGGGGAGGGAGGTACAGCTGTCCCCACGGCCCCCCCACCTTGTCCCCACGGCCTTTGGGACGCAGCGCTGGCCCTGTGCTCACCCGGTGACGTAGATATCGCTCATCCTCTGCCCTGCTGCGCTGATGTCCCCTGGCTCCACGTCACGGGTGTTCCACACCACGCAGCGCAGCTCATAGCTGGGGAGGGGGGTTGTGTCACCCCCCCCCACCTCCCCCCGGGGACATCCCTGTCCCGTGGAGAGCTCTCACCTCTGGGGTTTGCGGGGAGTGATGTCCACAGGAGGTCCAGGGGGGCCGAGGCTGGCGGGGAAGATGTCCACCCACATCTGCACCTTGCCCTGTGCCGTGGGGTGGATGTGCTGCCACTTGTCTCCTTGTGAGCTCCCCGTCGCCCACCCCCAGCATCCCACCTTGTGCCCACTGCGTTAGGACCCCCCCCAACCCACCACCCCCTGTTCCCATCATCCCCAGGCATCGCTTTATGGTATGGTGCCCCAATTGTCCCCAAACCAGCATCCCTCCCTGCTGGGCTGTCCCTGTCACCCCAGGGTCCCCACTGCCCCCAAACCAGCATCCCTCCCTCTCGCCCCACTGCATTCCCTCCATGCCCGAGGTTTCCACCACCCTCAGCTTTGTCCCCACCACCCCCCAGTCCCAGCACCTCTCCAGGTTCCCCTATCCCCACCACTCCTCTTTTCCCATCACCCCCAACATTTCTTTGCACCCCGCTGTCCCCACCACCCCATCCCCACCTGCTCCAGCCCAGGCTGGGCGCTGTTGTACAGCGTCCTGGTCTCCAGATGCTCGGGGACGAGGTTCCATGCATGCAGCACATGCAGGGCCAGGCGCTCCCGGGGCGCCCCGGGGTGACGATATGTGGGGGGTCCACTCTCTGCAATGCCAAACCCTCTGGACGGACCATCGGAGGGACCCCATCACCCCCCCCCCCCCCCCCCCCCCCCCCCCCAGACCCCAACCCACCAAAATGGCTCAGCAGGAAGGTGGAGCCCCCAAAGATGACGGCGGTTCCATCGGCGCTGAATTCGGGTGCCTGCAGCCCCCGGCTGTGAGCCAGGTGCTCCAGTGCCCGGCTGGGGCTCAGCTGGTCCCGCCAGCGCCCAGGGCCATCCCTGTGGGCAGTGTGGGGCTGAGGGCTGTGGTGTTCATCCCTTCATGCCCACCCCGTAGCCCCGTGCCCACTCAATCCCCTCATCTTCCCCTTTGTGTCATCCCCAGCTCCCCATGCCGTCCCCATGTGCCCTTCCCAGCTCCCCATGTCCTCTGTGCCAACCCTGTGCCAACCCCGTCCCACACTCCATCCCCAGCTCCCCTGTGCCCATCCCCTTGTGCCCTTCCCAGCTCCCCATGCCCCCTATGCCAACCCTGCCCCACCTCCCTGTTCCCGGTTCCCTCTGCCCATCCCCTTGGTCCCAACCAATCTCCATCCCTGCTCCTGTCCCATCCCACCCAAACGTCCCCAAATCCCTGCCCACTCTGTCCCCGTTTCCTGTTCCCAGTCCTGTCACTATCCCATGTACCCACTTCATCCCCTGTGCCCTCCACACCTCCTTTTCCCCACCTTCCTTCATCCCTATGCCCTCTTCAACTCCGTGTCCCCATGTCCCTGTGCCCTCCCCATCTTGTCCCTGCACCTTTGTGCCCACCTCCCTGCCCCCCGTCCCCCTATGGCCCCCATCCCCTTGTCCCCATGCCTCCGTGCCCTCCCCATGTCTGTGTCCCCATCTCCTTGTCCCCATACCCCTGTACCCCTCATATCCTCCTTGTCCCCATGCCGCTGTGCCCTCCTCACCTCCCTTGCCCTCATCCCTCCATACCCACCCCCTCCCCACATCCCTACCCCCAATCCCAGAGCCCCCTCCCCATTCTGGGGGTCACCCACATGCGGTACAGACGGGGCAGCCCACAGTGGGCACGGAATCGGGACAGCAGCCGGTTCTCCAGGTCGATGGTGGTGCTTCCAATCTCCTGGTCGGGTGGCAGCAGGTCGTGGTCCAGCAGTGAGACCCTCAGGTCCTTCTCCAACGGGACGGTGCCCATCACCTCGAACATCCTGGCAGTGGGGTCAGCCCCGAGGTGAGCCCACGTGGGGACAAGCACTGGTGGGCATGGGGACCTGCTGGCACCAGGGCAGGGGCTGACAGGTGTGGGATGTGCTGGCGTGGGGACAGGGGGGCATAGGGAGCTGGTGGTGTGGGGAATGGGCGTTATGGGACCTACTGCCATGGGGAAGGGGGAGCTGGTGGCATGGGGACCTTGGTGGCACTGGGACTTGGTGTTATGAGACCTACTATCATGAGGAATGGGGACTTGGTGGCGTGGGGGATGGGAGCTCGGTGGCACAGGGACTCATTTTTGTTGGAGCTACTATTCTGGGGAACGAGGAGCCGGTGTGGTGCCATGGGGACTTGGTTTTAGGGGGCCAACTGCCATGGGGAGTAGGGTCTCGGTGGCATGGGAACTTGGCTATGAGCCCTATTGTCATGAGGAATGGGGAGCTGGTGGCAGAGGGAATGGGATCCTGGTGCCATGGGGACTTTGTGTTACGGGACCTGCTATCATGGAGATTGGGGAGCTGGTGGCACGGAGACTTGGTGGCATGGGGAGTGGGAACTCAGTGGCAAAGGGACTTGGTGTTATGGGACCTACTGGCAAGAGGAATGGGGACTTGATGGCATGGGGACCTGCTGGTGTGGAGAATGGGGACTTGGTGACATGGGGAATGGGATCCTGGTAGCGTGGGGGCTTGGTGTTATGGGACCTGCTGTCACGAGGAATGGGGAGCTGCTGCCATGATGATGCGGGGTTATAGGGGCACACCTGCATGGGGAATGGGGAGCTGGTGGCATGGGGACCTGCTGACATGAGGGAGCGGGATGTGGTGCTGCAGGGACCCTCCAGCACGAGGAATGGGGACACACTAACAGAGAACTGCTGCCACAGAGACCTGAAGGCAAATCAGGGATATGGTGGCATGGGGGGTGGGGATCCCCCAGCATAGAGCTCCAACAGCCCTCCTGGGCACCTCTGCTCTGTGCCAGCCAGGAGTGGCAGTGCCACCAAGCCACCCACGGTGGCCCTACCTGCCAAAAACTGGCTCCACGGTGTTGGGCACATAGTGGTCACGCTTGCCCAGTGTCTTTGCTCCCAGCGAGACACGAACGTAGGGGTCACACTGGCAGCAGGGAGGGGGCCGTCAGGGTGACAGATGGTGACAGACGGGGTGGGGGACGCGGCGGTGGCCTCACCATCCCATTGCGGTCACGGGGGGACAGGTCGAAGGCACGGACGATGTAGATGCGCACCAGGCACTGCTGGGGTTGGCTGGGGGGCAGCTCCTGGAAGCGGCGGGGCGGCGGGGGCACCCCGGGGTCCTCGGGTAGGGGGTAGAGACAGAACAGCCCCTGGGAGAGGGGGGACAGCATGGCCGTGCACCCCGAGTTCCCCTCATCCTGGGTCTGGGGTCCCTGTGGGCACGGGGGTCTCACCTTGAACTCGCCCACAGGCACGGGGTCGTCCCCCTGCTGCCCCCCCGGCTGGTAGAGGGGGAAGGTCTGGCAGAAATCCTGCAGCCCCTCGAATTTGGGCACCGCCTCCAGCTCACAGCCGTACACCTGCGGCACAGCGGGGCTGCCTTGTCCCCATCCCTGCTGTGGTGTTTCTCCTCTTCCAGTCCCCTTCCTCATCGCTGTTCCCATCCCATCACTGTCCCTGTCCCCAATCATCTTCATTCCTGTCCCATTCCTGTCCTTGTCCTCGTCTCGTCTTCACCCCCTGTCCCCAGCCTTGTCCCCGTCCTTGTCCTCATCCTGTATTCACTGCAGTTCTCACCTCTGCCCCATCCTCATCTCAACCACTTCTTCATCACTTTCCATCCCTAACCCTCATCCCCATCCTGTTTCTCCCCCAGTTTCCATCCGTGACCATGTTCCCCTCTTTATCCCCCTATCCTTATCACCAACCATCCCTGCCCCCATCCCCATCTTTGTTCTTACCACCACCCCAGCCCTGTCCCAGTCCCACCCTATTCCCACCCCCACCCCCACCTCTGTCCTTCCTACCCCATCCCCATCCCCTGCCCCATGTCACGCTGTTCCCCTCACCTTCAGGCTGTCCCTGTGTGTCCTCCGGTGGCTCTTTGCCTTGTCTCCCATGGCCATGTAAAATTTGCTCCACCAGTCGCCTTCTTCCTCATCCTCCTCCTCCCTCTCCGTGTCCTGGTGGGCAGCAGGGTGAGGCAGGATGCCTCTGGTGGCCCCTGGTGGCCCCCAGTTCCTTTGCCCACCTTGTCTGCAGTCCCCTTCTCAGCGGCCACCTTGGGCAGCATCTGTTGGGAGTGGGGGGGACATTTGGGAACAGGAGGCAAGGGGACCCCATGGCACAGCCTGGGCTGTTGGGGATGGGGACAGGTTTAGGGGACACGGGGGGGCTCACCTGAGCAATTCTGCCCCAGGCAGCAGCTGTGTGTGGGGGGGACACAAAGTGAGCGTCCTGCAGAAGGACGGGGATGGGACAGCGGGGGGGACGAGGTGGGACAGGGAGGGGGCATGGATGGGACAGGGATGAGAAAGGGATGAAGCAGGGATGGGAAAGGGATGGATGGGATGGGACAGGGATGGGGCAAGGAGGAACTGGAGTCAGGGACAGGGCAGGGAGGGGGTAGGAGGATAAGAGGGACAGAAAAGGGACGGACAGGGATGGGGTAGGAATAGGAACGGGATGGTGGTAGGGATAGAGATGGAACAGGGATATCTGAGGGATGGGGAAGGGACAGGGATGCAGTAGAGGGTCCCAGGGAGAGGGCATGGATGGGCAGAGATGGGGCAGGGGCGAGGGGGGGTGGGACAGGGTTGTACCGGGGTTGGAACCCGACACAGGGACACAAGGCTGGGGCAGCTGCTCCTCTCCATCGGGCTCATGGCGGAACCTCGCCAGGTCCTGCACGCACGCCTGGCCCACGTGGGGCCGGAACCCAAAGCCCTGCGTGTCCAAAACCCGCAGCCGGATCGGGGGCACGTACTCCTCCTCCACTGGTAGGTGCTGGGACCAAGCCACGCCGTCACCCCAGGCTGCCAGCACCCACGGGTGGGCTCTGCTCCCCGTCCCCGTGTGCTCACCAGCGTCAGCAGGAAGGCGTTGATGGGGAAATTGGGGTTGGTGGCGAGGTCGGTGATGGGGGGGATGCGCAGGACGTGCCCCCCACACTGCACCTCCAGGCTGGGGGCGCGCACGGGCAGCAGGCAGCGGCCACGGAGCCCCCGCAGCCCCCATGCCAGCACCTGTAGGGCCCACATCTGTTCACCCCTGTCCCTCACCCATCTCCATCCTTTCCTGCATCCCTGTCCTTTTCATCCCCATTTCCATCTTCTTCATTGCTGTCTTTGTTGCCTCCCGGTCTCCGTCCCCACCCTTGTCCCCTTCCCATCTTCATCCCATTCTCCACCTCTACCCCATTCTTGTGCCCAACCCAATCCCCAACCCATCTCCATTACTGTCCCTGTTCCCATTCCTGTCCTCACTGCTGTCCTGTCTCTGTCCACATCCTTGTCCCCAGCCTCCCTGTCCCCATCTTGTCCTATCCCATCATATCTTGCCCCTTCCCATCCCTCCCTTTTCCATCGCATCCCATCCCACCCAATCCTGTCCCCTTCCTTCCCATTTTGTCCTATTTCATCCCATCCCATCTTACTGTTCATGTCCCCATCCTCTTCTCATCCCGCCCCCACCCCTTTCCTCATCCATGTCCTTGTCCCCTCCCTGCCCCAAACCTCATCCCCCCCCCTTCTCCTCCCTGCCACCCAGCATCACCTCCAATGCCATCAGCCGCAGGACCGGCCGGATGCCTGGGGGGATGCCAAAGGTGCCCTGTCTCCATGGCGGGGTGCTGAGCCGTGCCATTGCCCCGTCCTATTGGGGTGACAGGGGTGTGAATGCTGGGGACAGACTCTGGGACCCCCCCCCCCCCCCCCTGCTGCCCACCTCTCACCTCAGCCTCGTGCAGCAGCTCAAAGGCAGCCAGCAGTTCCCCGGCCGGCCCCCCCGGCCCCTGCAGTGGGTATCTCTGCAGCCTGGGGGGCTTCCGGCGCCCCACATCCAGCCACACTTTTGGGGTGCACACGCTTCTCCCGAGGAAGCTCCCAGCACCCTACGAGGCAGCGACAGGGCGCGGATGCCCCCACCCATGGCTGCCCACTGCCTATAGGTGCTCCCCACCCCTGGGTGTCCCCAATGTACCCCTCCATCCTGATCAAACACCTCCACCACCACAGCTGGGGGCTCATCCCGCAGCCCGCGTGGGTCCCCATGGAGCTGCACCCGATGGAAGAGCAGCGACTGATCCCAAACCGGGTCCAGGGTGCCGGGCAGCACGCGGGTGCTCTGGCTGACGTGCACGAAGGAGACGTGGGCAACGGGGTCTGTGGGAGCAGCGCCCACTGTCAGCACCCAAGGGTGCTGCTGGAGGGGGTCAGGGTGCTGGGGGGGGTCCCACCTGCTGTGGTCTTGGTGCCGTGGGGCTTCAGCTCCAGCGCTTGGAAGAGGTAACAGCGCAGCTGGAAGGAGCTGGGTCCTGAGGAAGGACGGAGGGATGTCAGGAGGCTCTGGGTTAGTGTTAGCATTGGGGACCCCTGGACCCCCAGAATCCTCCCCCAGTGTCCTGTGGCTCACGCTCGAAGGTGCAGAGGATGACAGGCGTGGGGTGCTGGGGGTGTCCCTGGCCTTTGGGTGTTGCTGCCATCTGCTTGCTCTCTGGCATTTCCTCTGCATCCTACAAGTTGGGATGTGGGCTAGGGCAGTCAACCCGGCCCCCTTGTCCCACTGTCCTCATGTCCCTCCATCCCGCTGTGCCTGTGTCCCACTGTCCCTGCATCCCCACACCTCTGCATGCCTCTCTCTGTTCCTCCCTCTCAGCATTCTTCTGTCCGTCCCTCCATCCCACCTCTGCATCCATCTCTCCCTCCCTCCCTGCCTGCCCTCGCATCCATCCGACCCTCTGTCCCTTCATCCCTGCATCCATCCCTCTGTTCTTACATCCCTCTGTCCTTGAATCCCTGCATCCCTCTGCCCCTCGTCACTCCTTCCCTCCATCCCTCTGTCCTTCCCATTCCTTTATCCCTGTTTCTTCCTCCTTACATCCATTCCTCCATCCATCCCCCTGTCCTCAAATCCCCACATCCCCCTGTCCCTCCATCCCTTTCCATCCCTCCCTCCATCCCTCTGTCCCTCCCTTCACCCCCATCCCTCTCATCCCTCCATCCATCCCCATCCGTACCGCTGTGCCCTCGAGGAGGAAGATGGCAGCCACAGATGAGGGCAGCTCTGGCACCATGTGCCGACGCCAGCAGCGCCGCCGGCACGCATCACCCGCTCGGCGCTGCAGATGGAAGCGGCCGCCCCACAGGGATGCGTACTCCCATGCTTTATCCGGAGCCTCGGGGCTGTGCTGTGGGGATGGGTGGCACAAAGGTGGTGGTGTGGGGAGAGAAGGATGCACAGAGCAGGGGGCTGGTGGCCAAACACCTGTCCCTGCCACCCCATCCTTGTCACCCACCCCCATCCTTGCCATTCCACCCCTGCTACCCCCTTCCAGCCACCCCATCCTGTTCAACCCCATCCTGTCACCCCCTTCCTTGCCACCCCACCTGCGCCACTCCACTCTGGTCACCCTGCCATCCCATCCTTGTCACCCCCAACCTCACCACTCCATTTTTGCCACCCCCTCCCTACCACCCTCACATCCACCTCCCCATCCCCTTCCATCCTCATACCTCCCACCCTGTTCCTGCCACCCCATCCTTGTCCCCCCCATCCTATCACCCTTTTCCTTGCCACCCCACCAGCCCCATATGTGCCACCCCATTCCCACCACCACATCGGTGTCCTGTTCCTGGGCACTGCTGTCCCTACGCCGGGTGCGCAGCCATCGCCGCCGTCGCTGTGTGTGATACATCTCCTCTTTGGGGTGCCACGCAGGTGAGGGGTCTCCGGCCGCCACGCTCACCCCATACTCCCATCCTGCATCACCCACGTTGTTGTCATCACCTCTGCCACCCCCCCAACCCAGCACACCCACATGGGGACATCGCTCACCAGCCTCATCCACGGCCCCTGTCACCTCCACCCGCCAGTCATCGGTGACGTGCCAGCCCTGGGGACACGCCACCTCCTCCTTGGGGGGCACCTCTGCGCCGGCCTGCAGCAGACAGAAGCTGAGCTCTGGGGCATCTGTGCCACTCAACTGCCCCCGTGTCACCCCTTCTCACCACATCAGTGCTGGGCACAGCAGCAGGTCCCCATTCCCCGCCGTGCCGCCGGCTCTGGTTCTCATAGACCTCCTCCAACACCTCGTCCATGCCAGCCTCGGGCTCTGGCAGCAGCCTGAGGACAGGAGCAGCTGCCATCACCTCGCTGTCCCCACGCACGGGGAGGGGTGTCCCTTGGGCTCTCACCTCCGTGGTGGTTCCACAGCCCAGGGCCCATCCCAGCACCAGCCCTGGGGGGGTCGGATGCGCTCGCGGGGCAGCGCCACTCTGCCGGCCACGTCGGAGAAGCTGGGGCGAGCTGGGAGCGCCTGCCTGCTCCATTTGCCCAGGATCTTCGTCTGGTTCTCGTACTGTAGGAATGGGGCGCCGCTGTGTCACCATGTCACCGTGTCACTGCGCCATGGCATCGCCACGTCACCTCATCACCCCATCGTGTTATCATGTCACCATGTCACCGTGTCACTGCGCCATGGCATTGCCACATCACCTCATCACCTCATCACCCCATCATGTCACCATGCTGTCTTGTCACAGCACTGCTGTGTCACTATATCAATGCGTCACGGTGTCACCATGTCACCATGCTACCTTGTCACCACGTCACCATGTCACAGCATCACCACGTTATGATGTCATCATGTTGTCATGGCACAGCATCACTGTGTCACCATATCGCCATGTCGTGGTGGCACCACGTCTCTATGTCACCATGTCACCATGTCGCAGCATCACCATGTTACGATGTCACGTTACAACATGTCATCATGTTGTCATGGCACAGCATCACTGTGTCACCATATCGCCATGTCGTGGTGACACCACGTCTTTATGTCACCATGTCATCACGTCACAGCATCACAGTGTCACCATATGATCATGTCACAGTGTCACCACATCACCATGTTACCATGTCATAGCATCACAGTGTCACCAGATCACCATGTCACTACATCGTGATGTCATCATGTCCCCATGTCACTGTGTCACTATGCCATCATGTCACAGTGTCACCGTGTCACCACATCATCATGTCATCACGTCACTGCGTCACAGTGTTGTCATGGTCACCATGTCACCTCACCACCATGTCACAGTGTCACCATGTCATGGTGTCACTATGTCTCAGTGTCACCATGTCACTGTGTCACTGCATCACCATATCACCACGTCATCATGTCACAACGTCATCATGTCACCACGTTACTATGTCATCACTGTGTCACCTCATCACCATGTCACCATGTCATAACGTCACAGTGTCACTACCTCATGGTGTCACCATGTCACCATATCACCTCATCACCACATCATGGCGTTACCATGTCACTGTGTCACTACATCATGGTGTCACCACGTCACCATATCACCTCATCACCACATTGTGGAGTCACCACATCACCATGTCACCATGTCATTGTGTCACCCTGGTATTGTGTCACCACGTCATGGTGTCACAGTGTCACCACATCACCATGTCATCATGTCATTGTGTCACCCTGGTATTGTGTCACCATGTCACAGTGTCACCACGTCACCATGTCATCATATCACTGTGTCACTACGTCATGGTGTCACCATGTCACCATATCATCTCACCACCACGTCAGTGTCACCACGTCACCATGTCACGATGTCACTTTGTCCCAGTGTCACCTTGCTGTCCCCTGCCCAGCACTCACTGTCTCAGCATAGATGTGCAGGGCGCCCTCCAAGTAACGCGGCAGCTCCTGGCTCTCAGCCACACGCCCCAGCCACAGCCGGACCCGGAGCTGGGCATGGAGGTGTCCCGGGACCTGGGGACATCGTGGGGGGACATGAGTGTGGCACAAAGGGGACATGGAGGGTAGGGATACAGAGGGGATGTGGGAAGGTATAGAGGAAGAGGTGAGGCGGGGAAATGTTGAGGGAAAATGGAGGGGACACAGAGGGGACACAGAGTGGACATGGAAGGGATGGGGTGAAGGTATAGAAGGGACGTGGAATGAACGTGGAAAGGACAGGGAAGTGACATAGATGGGACATGTGAGGACATGGGGGAAATGTGGAGAGGATGTGGAGATGTCACAGATGGGGCACAGAAGGGACATGGAAGTGAATTAGATGGGATACAGAGAGGACTTGGAGATAGAGAGGGGTTGGGTATGGGGGGGTCATGGAGGTGACATAAATGGGACATGTAGAGGACACGGAGATGACATGGAGTTGACATGGGGGTGACACAGAGGGGACATGGAAGAGATACGGAGAGGACTGGGAGAGGATGCGAAGAGCATGGGGAGGGGACATGGAGGGGACATGGTTTGAATGTTGAATGGATATACAGGGGGAGAGGAGATGGTGGGGACATGAAGGGAAAGGACATGGAGGTGGCACAGATGGGACATGGAGGGGACTTGGAAGGGATGGGGAGGTGACATAGATGGGACACGGATGGGACATGGAAGGGATATGGAGAGGTTGTAGAGGGAACTATGGAAGGACACAGGACACTGAAGGAAAGTGGAGGGGATATGGAGAAGGCTTAGAGAGGACACAGGGGGGACATGGAGGTGGCATAAATGGGACATGGAGGAACCACGGAGAGGAAAGTGGAGGGGGTATGGAGTTGACATGGGAGTGAGACGGAGGGGACAAGGGAGAGAATGAGAAGAGCACAGAGAGGGGAGATGGAGGTGACACGGTTTGAATGGTGAATGGGCATACAGGGGGAGAGGACATGGAGGGGACATGAAGGGTCTGCAGGGAGGATATGGAGGTGACATAGATGGAACACATAGGGGACGTGGCGGGGATATGGAGAGGTTGTAGAGGGGGCTATGGGGCGGATACAGATGGGACACAGAAGGAAAGTGGAAGGGATATGGAGAAGACTTGGAGAGGACACGGAGGGGAATGGACTGGATTTTGGGGGAAATGGGGAGGTAGAAGAGGCGCTGAGGGGCCATGAGGGGCCCAAGGGCCACTTGCTGCCTTACCTCCAGCATCAGGGTGTGCGTCCGTCCACAGAGCCGCCCGCAGGCTGCGGGGCCGAGGGCTGAGCAGGCGAGGCGGTGTGCGGGGATGCGGGCACAGGCCAGGCAGCGGGCACCGCTCCGCAGCCACAGCAACACATCGGGAACACCGGCCTGAGGCTGGGACAGAGCAGGACAAGATGGAGGGGGGACACCCATGTGGAAGGAAGGGATGCCGTTCAGAGGGACCTCAGCGGGCTTGGAAGGTGGGTCTGGGTGAACCTGATGAGGTTCAACACAACACAGTGCAAGGTTTTGGACGTGGGCTGGAGGAACCGTAGGTATGTGCACAGATTGGAAGGAGCAGTGCTTGAGAGCAGCCCTGCAGGGACGGAGCCGGGGGTCCTGAGGGATGGAAAGCTGAACGCGAGCCAGCAGTGCATGATTGCAGCTGGGCAACAAACGGGAGCCTGGGCTCCGTCAGCAGAGGGGGGGCAGCAGGGACAGGGAGGCGATCGTCCCCCTCTGCTCTGCTCCTGCGAGGCCCCATCTGCAGCACTGCGTCCAGGGCTGGAGCCCCCAGGACAGGAAGGACAGGGAGCTGCTGGAGAGGGTGCAGAGGAGCCGCAGAGATGAGCAGGGGCTGCAGCACCTCCACCACGAAGACAGGCTGAGGGAGCTGGGCTTGTTCAGCATGGAGAAAAGAAGGCTGCGGGGTGACCTCAGTGCAGCCTGCAGTGCCTGAAGGGAGCCTGCAGGCAGGAGGGGAGTCAGCTCTGTGCAAGGGGAGTTGGCAGCAGGACGAGGGGAAACGGTTTGAATGGAGGGAGGGCAGCTGGAGGTTGGATGTCAGAGGGAAGTTGTGTGCTGTGAGAGTGGTGAGGTGCTGGAACAGCTGCCCAGAGAGGCTGTGATGCCCCATCCATCCCTGGAGGTGTTGGAGGCCAGGTTGGATGGGGCCCTGGGCAGCCTGGGCTGCTGTTGGATGTGGAGGTTGGTGGCCCTGCGTGCGGCGGGGGGTTGCAGCTCCGCGATCCTCGAGGTCCCTTCCAACCCTGGCCGTTCTGTTTTTCTGTGTGTGTGATTCTGTGACATCAAGAGCCAAAAAAACCCAAACCACAAAACCCCCTCAAAACGGGGCTTTCTCCACACCTCAGCCTGCAGGGCGGCCACTCGGCCCAGCCAGGCCTCGGCCTCGGGGAGCAGCTCGGCCCAGGCCCGGCGCGGAGGCCCAGCGGCGGCAGCCGAGGCGAGGAGCTGCAGGAGCTGCAGGCGGGCGGCGCGCAGCTCCACGTCCAGCCGCGTCCGGGGGCGCTGGGCCTGCAGCACAGGCAGGGCAGCCCTGGGGAGAGGATTTGGGGATGCTCACCTGCCTGGCTTGCCCCCAGAATGTTTAATTTTCACCCCAAAACGCCCCTTGTTTCCTCCCAGATTACACCATAATTGCAGCCCGGTCCCCAGATCCTCCACAAAACGCCCTGTTTCCCTTGAAAAAGAGCCTCGTTTTCCTCCAGATCATCCCGTTTTCTCTCAAGATACACCTCATTCTCATAAAAAAAAAAATCATAGAATCCTAGAATCACTCAAGTCAGCAAAGACCTCAAAGATCGAGTCCAACCATGCCCCAACCATGCTGCCCTCATCAACAGCCCTCCACTCAGTCGTGTCCCTGAGCGCCACATCCAGGATTTCAAGCATCCATTTCCACCTCAGAAATGCCCTCCGTCCTCCCCTCCCCCCCAAAAAATGCACAACTGCCATCCAACCCAACCCACTCCTGCCTCAGCAATGCCCCCATCTCGTAGAATCATGGAATCACCAAGGTAGGAAAAGACCTCCGAGATCCTCCAGCCCAACCACCCCCCTGACCCCCAATAGTTCTCACAACCTCACTTTGGCCTCCAGACGCCCCATATCTCCATAGAATTGCCCCCTACTCCCCTCTAAAATACTCCCACCCCCAAAAAACACCTGATTTCTCCCCATTATACCAATTTTCACCCCAAATGCCACATTACCCCCCCAGAAACACCAATTTTCCTCCTAAAACACCCAATTTCCCTGCAAAACGCTCCACGTCTGGCCCTCAAATGCTCATTTTTCCCCTAACTGAACCATTTTTTCCCTCCGACGTCCCATTCCCCCCCAAAACACCCATTTTTTTCCCAACAATGCCCCATTTCCTCCCCCATAAATGCTCTATTTCCCCCGCAGATTTCCCATTTTCTCCTATTTGTGCCCAACTTTCACCCCAAATCCTGCATTACCCCCCACAAACGCCCAGTTTCCCCCTGAAATCTCCCATTTACCCCCACTGTTTTTCCCTCCAGTGCCCCATGTTTTCCTCGGAACCCCCCACTGCATCCTCCCTGGTGCTGGGCTCCCTTCCCCACCCCACTTCCAGCATTGGGGTCAATGATTAAAGCATCCACAGCCCCCCCTCCGCCTGCTGACCTGCAGTCCTGCGCCAGCTCACGCAGCAGCTTCCTGCCAACGTCCCCAAGGGCGTCCGGCCTCGCGTTCCGCAGCATTGCCACATTTCCCTCCTGTGGAACCTCACCGTTGACCAGCCCCCACCCACTGCTCATCCCTGCCACCCATCCCCATGTCCGTGTGTCCCCACGTCCCCCATCCCTACATCCCTGTGTCCCCACGTCTGTAGGGGTCACCACTTTCCCCTGTCCATGTATACTTGCATCCCCACATCCATCTGGGCATCGTTACGGCCCAACTTTAAGGTCCTTTTTAATCCAAACCCTTCCATGTGTCCCCATCCCGTGTGTCCCCATGTCCCTGCGTGCCCACATCCGTGTGTCCCCACATCCATGCTTTCCATCCCCATGCCCCCACATCCATTTGTCCCCATGTCCCTGCATTCCCACATCCTTGTGTCCCCACCCCTTGTGCCCCATGTCCTCATGTCCCCATGTTCTCACATCCATGTCTCCCCATGTCCCCATGTCCCCACATCCCCATGTCCCCATCCCTTGCACCCCATGTCCCCATATCTCCACATCCATCTGTCCCCATGTCCCTGTATTCCCACATCCTCGTGTCCCCACCCCTTGTGTCCCATGCCACCATATCCCTGCATCCATTTGTCCCCATGTCCCTGCATGCTCACATTCACATGTCCCTATCCCTTGTGCCCCACATCCCCATGTCCCCATATCCCCACACCCATGTGTCCCCATGTCTCCGTGTCCCCACATTCACATGTCCCCAACCCCCTGTGCCCCATGTGACCATTTGTCCCCATGTTCTCACATCCATGTCTCCCCATGTCCCCATATCCCCACATCCACATGTCCCCATCCCTTGTGCCCCATGTCCCCACATCCCCAGACCCATGTATCCCCATGTCCATGTGTCCCCACATCCATGTCCCCACCCCCCTGTGCCCCATGTCACCATGTCCCCACATCCATTTGTCCCCATGTCCCTGCATTCCACATTCCCATGTCTCCATCCCTTGTGCCCCATGTCCCCATGTCCCCACATCCATTTGTCCCCACGTCCCTGCATCCATGTCCTCACCCCCTGTGCCCCATGTCCCCACGTCCCCATATCCCCACATCCATTTGTCCCCACATCCCTGCATTCCCACATCCCCATGTCCCCATGTCCCCATATCCACGTCCTCACCCCCTGTGCCCCATGTCCCCACGTCCCCATATCCCCACATCCATTTGTCCCCACATCCCTGCATTCCCACATCCCCATGTCCCCATGTCCCCATATCCATGTCCTCACCCCCTGTGCCCCATGTCCCCACGTCCCCATATCCCCACATCCATTTGTCCCCACATCCCCATGTCCCCACCTCCACGCCTCCCCCCACCCCTGGCTGCTCACCAGCCTCTCGCCCACACTGTGCATCAGGTTCTGCCCGTCCCACCGCTGCCCAGCGTCCTCCCAGCTGGAGGTGACGGCCACCACCGGCTTGCTGTCATGCCAAGGCATGCAGTAGTAGCGGTTCCCTGCGCGCACAGCGGGATGAGCACCCCACGGTGTCCCCAAGGGGACAGGGGGTGTCCCCTGCTTTGCTCACCATCAAAGAGGGGGTGGCCTTGCGGTGAGGCGGAGGCAGCGGGGCGGCACGAGGTGTCCCCGGTGTCCCCGTGGTTGCCGATGCTGAGCTCGAAGCGCAGAGGTTCGGATGCGGGGGGCAGCATGGTGGCAGAGTAGAACACTGCGCAGAGCCCCAGGCGGTGGCGGCGGGGCAGAAGGCGCTGCAAGAAGAGAAAATGCCCCCAAAAAACCCAAATAATCCCCCCCTACCCTGGGATAAGAAGTGACCACGCGTCACTGTGTCCCCACCTGCACACGGGTGATGTCCTCTGGGGCGATGGCGTCCTGCTGGCGCCCATCGGAGTCCCCTGTGTGGGTGCTGAGCTCCAGCAGCACCCGGCCCCTGTATGCCACCATGGTGTCCTGTAACATAGAGGGGGGGGTGCTGGGGGGCTGCGTCCCCCCTGAATGCAGGTGATGCTCCGTGCTGTCACCTCTTGCACTCACGCTGGGCACGTCAGCAGCATCTCTCCGTGGACCATAGAAGGGGAGGAAGCTGGGTCCGAAGCAGGGTAAGAAACCTGGGACCCCTCCTAAAGCAAACCATGGGGTTCAGGAAGGGAGGGGCTGCAAGCTGGGACCCCCCTCCCCCCTGAGGTGGGACCAGACTCACCTTCGAGCTCAGCACCGGCGGAGGAGATGTGGGAGAGGTGGAGCGCGGCTGTGCCCAGCACCTTGGACCTGAGGGCAAGGGGGACAGTCCAAGGACCTTGGACTGGGGGCAACACCGGGGGACCCCCAAATTGAGGGATGCCCCAATTACCCGCTAAGGATGGCCAGCTCGACAGCGTCACAGAGCGGGGGCAGCTGGGGGGACAAAATTGGGGAGGGGGAGGAAATCGAGGATTCAATTGGGGATTTTAAATAAGGGGTTTATCGGAGAGCCCACTTGGGGTGGGGGGCGCCTCACCCGCAGGGGGAAGAAGAGCACTTCGTTCCACGTGGGCTTGGCATCGGGGGGCATCGCTCGAGTGCAGAGCTGTGTTGGGGACACTGTCACCCCTGGGCACCTGTCAGCAGCACCCACCGTGCCCCCAGCACCCACCGTCCTGCCCGCAAAGCTGGCGCGCACCGCCGCTGCCACGAAGCTCCTCTTGCTGCCAGCAAGGAATGGACGGGACGGCTCCTCTGTGCCAGGAGTGATTGCGTTAGGTTGAGTTAGGGTTAGGGTAGGGTTAGGTTAGGGTTGTGTTAGGGTTAGGTTAAGTTAGGGTTAGGGTTGTGTTAGGGTTAGGGCTAGGTTAGGATTGGGTTAGGGTTGTGTTAGGGTTGTGTTAGGTTAGGGTTAGGTTACGTTAAGGTTAGGGATAAGTTAGGATTAGGTTAGGGTTGATTTAGGTTAGTTTAGGGTTAGAGTTAGGTTAGGTTAGATTAGGGTTGGGTTAGGGTGAGTTTAGGGTCAGGGTTAAATTAGGGATAAATTAAGGTTGGGTTAGTGTTAGGGTTAGGGTTGGGTCAGGTTAGGTTAAGGTTAGGGATGAGTTAGGATTAGGTTAGGGTTTAATTAGGTTAGTTCAGGGTTAGGGTTAGGTTAGGTTAGGTTAGGTTAGATTAAGGTTGGGTTAGGGTGAGTTTAGGGTCAGGGTTAAGTTAAGGATAAATTAAGGTTGGGTTAGTGTTAGGGTTGGGTTAGGTTACTGTTAGGGCTGTGTCAGGGTTAGGTTAGGGTTCTTTACAGGGCTATATTAGGGTGAGATTAGGGCTAGGCTTAGAGTTAGAGTTGGCACTAGGGTTAGGACTAACGTTTGGCCAGTTTTAGGGTTAGGGGACGTTTGGTGGCATCCACGCCCCTCACAGCCCTCACCCACCCCGGGGCAGCTCCTCAGCACGGTAGATGCGGAGCTGCAGCGTGGCCACGCATGGGGTGAGCAACGCAGACTGCAAGAGATTGGCTTCCACCTCCTGGCTCCCCGCTGCCTCCTCCCGTTCCTTTAAGAAAAAGATACGTATGTACCGATACACGCTATGTTTTAGTTAATTAATCCATTAACACAATGATGCTTAAAGGTGCTCACCGACACGGGTTCGCCGGCACGCAGCACGGCCGCGCCGATACGGAGGTACCCACAGCATCCAGCATCGGGGTGCCGGGGGTGCTGCAGGCTCAGCCACGTCCCACCCAGCCTGCGCCCTGCTCCGGTTGGGGACACCCACGTCACCTCTGTGCAGCTCGGTGACCCCGTGGGCACCCAGCACCATGCAGGGCCACCTACCGGGTGCGTTGTAGACGGTGCCGACGTCCAGCTGTTGGGAGCAGACGGTGGAAGAAAAGGGCCAAGGTGAGCTTTGTCACCCCGTTTCCCCCGCTGTCATCCTTACCTTGAAGGCGCCGATGATGGCATCGGCACGGATGGCCCTGGAGTTGAGAACCTGTGGGGTTGGGGACAAAGTCAGCGGCTGCCACGCTGTCGCCATCCCCACGGTGCCATCGACCCCGACCTGGATGTGGATGGGCACTGCTGCCAGCTGAGCGGGCGTCAGGTGGAAATGCTGAGAAAACACCTAAAAACGGGCAAAGCCATGAGTGCATTGGAGATGGATGAGGGGACAGCAGCGGGTCCTTGTCCCCAGGGCCACCTCATTGTAGTAGGGGTTGTTCCCAGCACGGATCCTGCTCCTGAAGCGATGCTCGCCGATGAGGACCGTCACCACCGGCTTGATGGCACTGCCCTGCAGCTGGTGGCCCTGGAGGACCCTGACCCGCACCTATGGGACACGGCAATGTGGTGACAAGGGACAACGCGCTGAGGGTCACCTCACCCTTGGGTGCCCTACCTGGAAATCCTCCTTCTTCCCCGCTGCAGGTTTGGGGTGGCGGTGCGATGCCATTCCGATGGCTGTCCCCACCACTGGGGTGGGACGTGGGGGGGACAGGCATGGTGCCACCCCTTCTGGCGGCTGGGACGTGACATTCCCTGCTGCCACCTGCCCGGGGGGGACGTAGGAGCAGCGCAAAGAAACAGTGGTCCCCGTGGGATGTCCCTGAGGGTCTCGCAATGGGAGCTGACTGAGATCAAGTGGCAGCCCGGGGTCCTCCGCCAGGCAGCACAGAGGCACCGTGGTGGCACCCAGGAGCCTGCAAGGATGGGGACAGTTGAGCGCAGCCACCGTGGGGGTGGCACCCTGCAGTGCTCACAGGGCGACACTCACCTGTGTGCTTCTGGCTGACCCCAGAGCTGCAGGCGCAGGGCCAGGCTGTCCGTGGGGCGCAGGGGACGTGCGGCCAGAGGCCACACCAGCATCTGTGGGATGGGGGACAGAGGTTGGCAGGGTGGCCACGTGCCCCCATGCTGCTGTCGGCCACCTCTGGGTCAACTCACCTCGTTCCATGCTGGGCTGCGCTCTGCTGGCACCACCCGGGTGCTCCTGGGGACACCTGGAGGGACAGGAGTTGGGTTGGGGACACTGATGTGGGTGGCACTCGTCACCATCCCACGAGGACATCCAACAGCATCCCACCCCATGAGGTCGCTCGGTGCCACCCCATCCCGTGACGACGACACGAAGGTGGCTGCTGCCACCCAGAAGTGCAGGGACAGCCACCTCAACGTCCCCTTGTCCCCAGCAGTACCTCTGAAGCGAGCATAAACGTGCACACCGGGTCCTGCACCGGTGGCTGCCGGGAGGTGAGCGCTGGCCACCAGCAGCCTCAGCATGGCCGTGTCCCCGTGTCACCACGGCGCTGTCACCATGGTGCCGTCACATTCCTGAATGCATTGAGGTGGGGCACAAGAAGGGACATCGCTGCTGCTGTGGGGTGGGTGTCCCCATGTCACCCAGGAGCTGTGTCACCGTGCGTCTGTGTCGCTGTGTCCGTTTGTCCCCACGTCTGTGTGGCTCTGTGTTACCGTGTCCAGCTGTCCCCATGTCGCTGTGTCTTCATGTTGTGTCCCTGTGTCTGTGTGACGTGTCACCAAGCTCTCATATCCGTGTGTCCCCATATCCTCATGTCCATGTGCCCCTTGTCACTGCATCCCTGTGTGCCCATGTCCCCCTGCCCCTCCTTTCTGTATGTCTCTGTGCCCCATGTCCATACGGACATCTTTATGGCCCACCTTTAAAGTCTCTTTTCAATCCAAACCATTCCTTGTGTCCACATGTCCAAGTGACCCACATCACTGTGTTCCCATGTCCCCATATCCCCACATCCATGCACCCCATATCACTCTGTGCCCCATTTCCCCACATCCATTTGTCCCCATATCCATTTGTCCCCATGTCCCTACGTCCATGTGTCCCATGTCCTCATATCCCCACATCCATGCATCCCACATCACTCTGTGCCCCATGACCCCGCATCCATTTGTCCCCATGTTCCCATGTCCACGTGTCCCATGTCCCCATGTCCCTGTATCCCCACATCCATGCACCCCGTGTCACTCTGTGCCCCATGTCCCCACATCCATTCGTCCCCATATCCATTAGTCCCCATGTCCCCACGTCCGTGTGTCCCATGTTCCCATATCCCCACATCCACGCATCCCATGTCATTCTGTGCCCCATGTCCCCATGTCCCCATATCCCACATTCATGTGTCCCACATCCCCATGTCCCCACATCTGTGTGTCCCATGTCCCTGTATCCCCACATCCATGCACCCCATGTCACTCTGTGCCCCATGTCCCCACATCCATTTGTCCCCCTGTCCCTATGTCCATGCACCCCATATCCCCATGTCACAATATCCCCACATCCACGCATCCCATGTCACTCTGTGCCCCATGTCCCCATATCCCACATTCATGCATCCCACATCCCCATGTCCCCATGTACGTGTGTCCCATGTTCCCGTATCCCCACATCCATGCACCCCATATCACCTTGTGCCCCATTTCCCCACATCCATTTGTCCCCATATCCATTTGTCCCCATGTCCCTACGTCCATGTGTCCCATGTCCCCATATCCCCCCATCCATGCATCCCATGTCACTCTGCGCCCCATGTCCCCACATCCATTTGTTCCCATGTTCCCATGTCCACGTGTCCCATGTCCCCATGTCCCTGTACTCCCACATCCATGCACCCCACATCACTCTGTGCCCCATGTCCCCACATCCATTTGTCCCCATGTCCCTGTATCCCCACATCCACAAGTCCCCATGTCCCCCATCCACGCACCCCCCCCATTACGCCGTCTCCGCGCTCACTCCGCTCCGCGCTCCACTTTCCTCCTCTTGGCTCCTCCCACCCCGCTCCGCTCCACCCGAATCCGCTCTCCGCGTCTTCCCTCCGCCCATCGCTTTCCCGCGCATGCGCCTCCTACTCCCGCCGCTCCTCCCTCCGGCCGCGCATGCGCGGTGCGCGCCGCGGGGCGGGCGGGGGGCGGCGGTGCCATGGCGCAGCGCGGCGGGGAGCGCGAGCGGGAGCTGCAGTGGTCGGCGAGGAGGATGGGGACCTCGCTGCTGTTGCAGCTGTCGGCACACGAGCGAGAGCTCGACCTGGTGTGTCTGGACCACAGCTACGCCAAGCCTTGGAGCGCCCACCCAGACGCCAGCGCCGCCCGCCCCGCCCGAATGCTGTTCCTCACCCCGCGGCGGCAGCCCGGCACCGCCCTGTGAGGGGATAAGGGGGGATGGGGGGTCTGTGAGGAGAAACGTTGGGATCTGAGGGGTCTGTGAGGGGCTGTAGGCCTCTGTGGGGTGAGTTGTGAGGGGAAAGCGTGGGGTTTGGGGGCTGAGGGGTTGTTGGGGGTCGGTGGGGAGGGGTGTGAGGGGGTTTGTGAGGGGAAAGTTTGGGATGTGGGGGGGCTGAGGGATCTGTGAGGGGTTGAGGGACTCTGAGGGACTTGAGGTGGTTTCTGAGTGGAAAGTATGGGGTTGGGGGCTGAGGGGTTGTGGGGGGGGTGTTTGTGAGGAGAAAGTTTGGGATGTGGGGGGGCTGAAGGGGCTGAGGGACTCTGAGGGGTTCTGGGTTGTTAATGAGCGGTAATTGAGGAATATGGGGGGGTGTAGGGGTCTGTAAGGAGGGTTTGGGGCTGTTCCTGTGGTGGAAGTGAGGGGTTTTGGGTGCTGAGGGATATAGGGGTCTGTGTAGAGGGTCCTGAGGGTTTCTAATGGAGAAGTGATGGATTTTAGAGATTTCTGAGCAGAAAGTTCGGGATGTGAGGGGTTGAGAGACTCTGAGGAGGGACCTGGGGTTGTTAATGAGCGGTAATTG
>NW_024967008.1:38995-39290 GCF_019238085.1 Lagopus leucura
GGGGGATGTAGTGGCCTGTAGGGGTCTGTAAGGAGGGTTTGGGGCTGTTCCTGTGGTGGAAGTGAGGGGTTTTGGGTGCTGAGGGAGTATAGGGGTCTGTGTGGAGGGTCCTGGGGGAGAGGTTTCCAATGGAGAAGTGATGGATTTTTAGAGCTGAAGGTCTGTAGGGGGCTGTGAGGAGGGATCTGGAGTGGAGTTTGTGAGGAGGAAGTTTGGGATGTGGGGGGCTGAGGGAGCTGGGAAAGGGATCCGGGGGGATTCTGAGGGGAGCTGTTGGGTTGTGGGGAGGGAAATG
>NW_024967008.1:39390-65738 GCF_019238085.1 Lagopus leucura
GGGGGGGTGTCCTGTGGGATTTGGGGTCTGGGAGAGCAGTGTGGGGTTGGGGGTTTTGTGAGGGGAGAGTGGGGAATAGGGTGTCTGTGGGGGCTGCGAGGGGGGAGATCAGGAAAGGTCTGGTTGTGGCTGGGGGCTGTTTGGGTGTCTGTGGGTCTGAAGGGGAGGCAGAGCCAGGGGATGTGGGCCAGGGTCACACAGGAGCAGGTTGTGGAGTCTGTGGGGAAGAGCTGGGAGCTGCAACAGGAGCAGGGGGCTGCGGTGAGGTGTGGGGATGCACACAGGGTTGCAGTGCAGAGGCTCGGTGTTGGGGTCTGAGATCTCAGCAAGGCTCAGGGGCTGCCTTGCTTTGGCTGGAAGTGGCACAGGGGGCTGGTGGAGAGGCTGAGAGGATTGTAGGTTATTGCCAACACCTGCCAGCAGCTATGGCTGCATTGTTAAGCATTAATGTCTGGTTGTTTTAGCGTTCATGATTTAACCTTGCAGCCACAGTCAGGATTTGGGCTTTGTGTGTCTGTGGAGGGGCTGCTCTTCGTGGGCTCTGTTCGCCCAGTTTCTTCCAGCTGGTCTCTGTCACTCCCCTCAACGTGGGGCCTATGTTACTCATAGGAGGCAAAGCTCTGCAGCTCCTCGGGGGTTCAAAGTGCGGGCTGTAAGGTTAGATGGAGAGGTTGGGTGTGAGGTGTGATGGTGGGACACCTGAGTGTGAGACCTGTGCAGGGTCTGAGGCACACATCCTCAAGGCAGTGGATGAAAGGACTGTGGGACGGGTCAGTCTGGAGAAGAGTAGGCTTGGGGGATTCCTCATCACTGCATCTCCGTGGCAGGAGGTTGTGGTGAGGTGGGGATCAGGCTCTGCTCCCAGGTAGCAGCGATGAGAGGCGATGGGCTCAAGTTGCACTGGGGGAGGGTCGGGTTGGGTATCAGGAAGAATTTCTTCTTCAAAGGGTTGTGATGCAGTGGCACAGCTGCCCGTGGAGGTGGTGGAGTCACCATCCCTGGGGGTGATCAGGAGCTGTGGAGATGTGGCACTGAGGGATGACCTGGTGTAGGGAACTGCTTTGGCAGGGGGGTTGGACTCGATGATCTCTGGAGGTCCCTTCCAACCCCTACAATCCTGTGATTTACTGGAATCACTGGACCCAGCTGGCCACAAACTACTCTCACTTAACAGAACCTAAGGTCTGTCAGATCAGACCTGAGATCGGTTCCGTCCTCCTTACAGAGAGGCCGATGTCCCCATCGATGTGGAGTCGGTGACGCCGACGCCGGTGCCGCTCTACGACAACCAGAAGGCGCGCAGCGTGATGAACGAGTGCGAGCGGCACGTCATGTTTGCTCGCACGGATGCAGACGCTCCTCCACCCCCAGATGACTGGGAGGACCACGTGAACAGGTAGAGCAGAGCGAAGAGAGGTGGGCTGTGAGGGAAACTGTGGCACCAAACAGCTGTGTGTTGTGTAGAGGGGGGGTTTTTCAGTGCTTTGCTATGTGTGGCTGATGTGCCTGAGCTGGGGAGCGTTCAGAGAGAGTAATTTCCTCATATGGAGATCCCTCCTGTTTGGAGGAGCTTGGGGCACTTGTTAGATGGCACACAGATCCCCAGCTCAGCTGTAATGCAATGCTGTACAGTTAAAAGGAAGAGGATGTGAGTCAGTTCACCATTGCAAACCCTGCCTGTAAGCGTGGTCAGTCAGTTTGAACTCTTGACGTGAGGAGGAACGGTGGTTTGGAGGAGAAGGAAAATAACCTATGCCAAAAAGAGTGATTGTTTTAGTTTTATTTATGGTTTCTGTTGCCTCTGCTTACAGAGGGGGGCTGCTTACCTGCCTTGGAAGTGTGCAGCAGCTGCAAGAACTGAGATGTGTTTCCCTTTGGTTTTCTCCCCAGGACGGGCTGGACAATGGCCCAGAACAAACTATTTAACAAGATTCACAAAGCGCTGCAGTCTGACAGGCTGGCTCGCTTGGCCAACGAAGGGGTAGGAGCTCTCGTTCCCTGCTGCTCTTTCAGCTTCCAGCAGAGTTGTTGTGTGTGTTTTTATTCAGTCCTCCCTTGCAAAGCGATGGAAGTCCTTTGGGTTCCATGGCCTTAAGAAACAGGGAACTCTGGACTTGGCTGAGGCACGGTTTTGTCCTCGCTGAGGGGATGCTGGCTCTTGCTTGCTGCCCCAGGACTTGGAGCTGATCCATTCCTGTGGGTTGGGATGAACAGGGCACGCTTGACTTTTCCCATAACGTTTTTTTCTCCTTTCATGTCTGCCTCCTAGGCTTGCAATGAACCAGTCCTGAGGAGGATAGCAGTGGACAAATGTGCTCGGAGGGTCCGCCAGGCGCTGGCAAGCGTGAACTGGGACACCAAACTGATCCAGTGGCTTCACACGACCTTAGTGGAAACCCTCAGTTTGCCAGTGCTGGCTGCTTACCTGGATGCTCTGCAAACACTTAAAGGAAAGGTGATGAGAGCAGTGACACAGATCTTACTGTTTCTTACAACGTTCTCCTTTTATTAAAGCTCGTTAGAAGGAAACCGGTGGAGACTTCATCCTTTTTCTTTGAAGCTCTGAGGGTGTTTAAAAGGCTCTTGGGAAGCCTGTGTGCATTTTCTTAGTCCTTTCCTCCTCTGGTTCCAGATCCCCACTCTGATCGACAGGATGCTGCTCTCCTCCACCACCAAGACGGGGGCAGCAGGCGCTGAGGCTCTGTCTCTGCTGCTGAAGAGACCTTGGGACCCTGCAGTGGGGGTCTTGTCCCATAATAAACCAGTGAGTGCCTCACAGGGACTGAGAAGCCATTCTCCCTGCCCAATGTACTCAAATTGGCTTTATCTTCTGTTGTCTTTGTTCCATCTCTTTCTGGCTTCCTGGGCTCTCTTGCTTTAGACTTGCTCAGTGAGGTGACTCCTCCTGTTGGGGTCATTTCTCCCCCTGCTATCTCAAGGTAGCTTTTTGCTGGGGAAAGGTTTGCACGTTTAATGAGCTGTGCGAGGTCCTTCCAGCTTTGTCGTGCGTGCCAGGCTGGACTTTGGGTTTATAAACAACCATTTGAATTCTGTGGGTTACCAGGGTTGTGCTGAGTGTTACACAGCAGCTCTTCTCACCCCCCGTCTCCCCCAGAGCTGTTTGGATGGGGAGCTGCCCTGCCATGTTCCCAAAGCAGCAAGTGGTGGAGATTTGGGGCTGGGAGGTGGCTTTTGCTTACGGACCTCTCGTTGAACTTCACAGAGCAAATTGCCTGGTTCCCCCCTCATCCTGATTGCTTCCTCTGGACCCTCCAACTCCATGTTCCCCACCTCTCGACGGCACCGGTTCTGGCAGTCGCAGCTTTCCTGCTTGGGAAAGGTTTGTGTGGTTGGTTTAGAAGGGGGGGGGGGAGGAGGTTCCCATTAACAGCTGTGGCAGAGTGCAGCTGTTGAGCATGCTTTTATAATCCTGTGGTGCCCCACAGTATTTGATTCTGCTGAGAACAGGCTGACATCTGCTGCCTGCAGCGTCTGGCAGTCAGGGCGCACGCGTTGCCCAAGTCCTGATGCACTCAAACAGAGCTCTGTTGTCAGCAGCGTGGGTTGTGTCACTTCTGTGATGGATCCACGAGTCCTCCAGTAGAAAAAGACTGGAGGAGAGGGGCTGTGGATCACCTCAGATGCAGAGCTGCTGGGTGTAGCGGGTGGATGGGAGTCAGCGCACTTGAGCAGCAGAGATTCTCTGGGAATTCTCTATTCTGGGTTTAATAGCTTGAAGCAAATCCTGGGAGAGAGACAGAAAGCCCTGATTCACATGAACTTGCAGCACACTCCTGCTGTTGTGCCTTCCTCATTGATTCCTCTTTAATTCCACCCTGCAGGTCATCCCCATTGCCACCCACCTGCTGAACAACGGCAGCGGGGTGGGAGTGCTGCAGTGCCTGGAGCACATGATTGGGGCAGTGAGAAGCAAAGTGGCAGAGGTGAGAGCGGCAGCTCTGCTGCCCAAAGGCGTCGCCTGGTTGCCCACCCCTCTGCTGACGGCCTCTTTCCTCCCTTAGATTCACAACCACTTCTCTCACAAGCCCATCATCCTGATCGGGTGGAACACAGGTGCCTTGGTGGCCTGCCATGTAAGTACCTGTCACAGCTTTTCTTCACAGTTAAGTGAAGATGACCGTTGCATTTCGGGCTCTGCTGGATGATTCTCTTCCTTTTTCTCTTGCTGAGATTCATCCCTTTTAATCCCGAGGGTTTGATTTCCCCTCTGTTTTTTCCCCAAACCCTTTTGTTCAACAAATGAAAGTCGAAACAGACGCGGTGTTTCTGAACCCAGTGAAGCATCCTTCACAGCGCCGCTGCGTCAGGCGTTGGGATGCCGACTCTTGCTTCTTTTTATACCCAGGTTTCAGTGATGGAGTACGTCACTGCAGTTGTGTGCCTTGGATTCCCTCTTCTAACAGTGGATGGCCCCCGAGGGGTAAGAACCGACAGGGCAGGGGGGCATTTAATTAACCTTGCTTTATTCTTTAACTTCCAGCTGTTTCACAGAGCCTGGTTTGGAAGTTTAGAAACAACTGGGAGGTTTTTGAGGGATGTCTGAGATGGTTTTGTTTGGAGAAGGTGTTGCACCTGTCGTGGGTTTCCTCACCTGACCTGGTTTTGCAGCTCCTCCGAGGGGCCTTTGGTGTGCATTGCTTGTGCTCCTGTGTCCAGAGAGCAGCCCAGCACGGCTCATCTGAGCTGCAGTTTCCCATTCTCTTGCAGGATGTTGACGACCCCCTCCTGGAGATGAAGACCCCTGTGCTCTTCGTCATTGGTCAGAACTCCCTGCAGTGCAACATTGAAGCAATGGAAGATTTCCGGGAGAAGATCCGAGCTGATAACAGCATGGTGGTGGTGGGGGGAGCGGATGACAATCTCAGGTGCTGTGCTATGAGCTGGGTCCTTCCTTCCCACGTGGGCAGGATCTGAGTGTGCTGCGTACAGAAAGAAATACATAGCAAAAAACGTGGCCCTGACGCACACTCAGGGTCAGCAGCCTTGTTCAGAAGCTGATGGTGGGTGGTTTGGTTAGTTTTTCTGTGATAAATTCACCTTGTTTGTGCCAGTTGTAAGTAGAAGATCCAGGGTACAGCATGGTATGATAATAGAGCAGGCATCTGCTGGTGTAGGGAACCTGCTTTGGCAGGGGGGTTGGACTCGATGATCTCTGGAGGTCCCTTCCAACCCCTACAATTCTGTGATCTGCTTGTGATTCTTTTCCACCTTGCCTCTGGAATGTGCAGCTTATGGAGGCTGTGTCCAGGACTGGGGTGAGGGGGGCTGTCAGAGCCTTGCAGGAAGCACAAAAGGCTTCAATACACTTTGAAGCTTGTTATTCCAGTCTGGAATAACAGCACCCAAAACTGGAGCAGGTTATGTGTGTGGGAATGAGGGTAGCCTGGGGTTAACACAAGGTTCTGGAGCAAGTCAGAAATCTGTAGTGGGAATGCTTGGGAGGGAAAGAAGTGTCGAACTGGGACAGAGGTGAAGCTCTGAAGGGAAGGTAACGCTGTGTTTACGTGAAGAAAAGCTTTGGCTGTGAACTCAGCCGTGCTGGGCTGCTGTCAGCAAAGCTCTCGGCGTTTTTGAGGGACGGCCCTCGTCGTTCCAGCAGGCGGAGCTCTTGGGTTGAGCAGCGGTGGAACCAGCTGAGACCTCTGTAGGATCTATGCGAGGGATGAAACCTGCTGTGGTGTGGATTTTAGTCTCGAGTGAAAGATGACGCCGTGGGCATCAGGGGAAAATCAGATGTTTGCTGACTTCCATCTTTTTCAATTTATTTTATTCCACAGGATAAGTAAAGCCAAAAAGAAGTCGGAAGGCCTGACCCAGAGCATGGTGGACAGGTGCATCCAGGTAAAGGCAGAGATCTTCCTTTTATGCTTTGTACCTACTGAAAAAACGTGCTGAAGTGGCTCGGTGACCACAGGTGATAACCTGGCTGCCAGTGCAGGTTGAGCAAAGTAATCTCTCTCTTAAGAGATGCTTTGAAGTGGTTGTGCCTTTGCAGGAGTAGAGCAGTAAGCTTCCTGTGTGTCTGCTTTAAACTAAGCTCAGTTTTCTGCATCTTCCAGCACGCCTGCCTGGGGGAGCAAACAATACTTTGGGAGAAACCATCATGTTTCCCTTCCATCTGCCAGAATTCAGTGGAGTATGAGCTTTGATCAGAAAGCTGAGGTCCACCTACAAGACCTCAGGGGTTTTAAATCTAGAGAGCCCTGTCAGTTTGCTTCTTTGGGAATCCTGAGTTCTTTTTTTCTTTAAGCTGTGAAGGCGAATTATTTAGAGAGAGTTTTGCACCACGCAGCCTAACTCTTGGTTTCGTCTTGCTTAGGATGAGATAGCTGACTTCCTGACTGGCATCCTCACTCGAGCAGAGAGCCACTCGGGCTCTGATCCCCGTGACCTGGATGCTGAGAAGAAGAAGAAGCCACGGGACTCGACCAGGAGGGATCTGTCCTTTGATTTGCCCGAAAGAACCAGCAGGCCTGCCTCACCAGCATCCAGAGTGCCTGCCTCGCCTTCAGGCTCTGAGGTGGGGCGTCCTGCAGGGCGTGGAGAGCTGAGGTTGTGTGAGGAGGTGGTTCTGTGCAGCCAAAAGGTGCAGTGAGAGATGCTCAGCGTTGGGAGAAGGGTGGGAGGTTGTGAAGGGATGAGTGGCTCACAGCTGGGTGAACAAACCTTGTGAGTTCTGGCTTTTTCAGCAGAGGGACAGGCGTTCTGTGCATGCTTAAGGTTAGGAGTGCCTCTCCTCAGGAAACGTGGGATAAGAGGTGTTTCTTGTCTTATCCAGGACCTGTCCAGTGTCTCCAGCAGCCCCACTTCAAGCCCCAAGACTAAAATGGCTGCTGTGTCCTCCATCCAGAAACCCACCCCCATCAGCACCGCACAGCTGCTCAAGAGGCAGGTGCAGAGGACAGACACAATCCTGACACACAAGCAGGCCCAAGGTAACAGCTGGTGGCTTTCTTACCTTCTTCACATCTGGATTTTTGCTCTTTCCCCTGAGTTCTTTAGGTTTTATCTTCTGAGTGCTTTCTTGAATCCTTCCTGTGGCAACTTGCTTTGCAGCTCACTTCCCTGTTATTGCCACTGGAATGCGGCAGCTGGTGGGGAGGTGAAATTAGGTTGGAAGCAGTGCTTGTGCAGCTTGCAGAGTCTTGTTGCTGTTCCAGGTGGGAAGGATTTTCACTTGTAGCTGACCAAACCACCACGTAGCCATGCTCTCATTCTCCTTTGTCTGTGAGCCCTTTTATTGATGCCTTATATTCCCAGGACTGCTGGGGAGGGGGAGTAAAGAGCTCAGGTGATGATTAAGGATGTTGAATTCTGGCTGAAACAGTGGGGCTCTGGTAACTGGAGTCATCTTGTATCAAACACAGAGGAAAAGCTGCTCTGAGCTGTGGGGGTTTTTGTCCTGTTGGATGCTGATTAAAAACCTTTTTGTCCAGCTTCAGTCTGACTGTAAGAGCTGTGAATGTAGGCAGTGGTTTTGCTGGCGGTGTGATCATTTGTGGCAAAAATCAGCAGGAGGTGGGAAGTAGTTCTTCATCTTCCCTTCTGTGCTCGTTTGTTTGCTCGCGATGGCTCTGAATAGGCTGCTTGTTGTCTGCTGCTCTGGGACCCTGCACGCTCTGAAGTCAGGATAGGATCCAGAGGGGAAGTGAGGCTTGCATCTCTCTCGTTTGTCAAGGGATGAGCTAAAGCAGTCTGCTGCTTTGTTGTTGTAGTTGAGGAGGTTCCTAGGTAACGCACGGAAGGCAGGAGGAGGGTTTGTGTGGCTTCTAGTGCCTTGTTCCTTGGCAGTAGGTGATCAGGGAAGAGGTGGTGGCCGTGCCCAGAGCTGTTTGCTGCCTGCTGCCAGGTTTCTGTGGGTCACAGCCGTGTCCCTGCAGCTTGCTGCCCCTCCAGAGCCGGGCTGTGATACTGTAATTCTCTCTGATTCATTTCAGCTCAGTTTGCTGCTTTTCTGAAACAAAACATGCTGGTGAGGAAAGCTCTTCCTCCTGGCACCTCTTCATGTCTCTTTGGTGAGTATCTCCTCACTTCCCACTGTCTCTCTTTCCACCTCCCTCTCTCTCTCTCTCTCTGCTTCTTCCTTTTGACATCTTCCTCTTCCCTTGCACTGGTTTGGGGCACAACCCAACGTTTCCCTTTGTCCCCCTGCTTTTTGCTTTCTCATTGCTGCCTTTGAAGCTTAAACAAACGGCTTGCGTACAAACTGAGAGCATTAACACCTCCTGAGCTTTTCCCTTTTCCTGCTGCACAGGTAAATACTGGTGTAAACTGGCAGCAGTCCTGCTCTGCTGGACAGTGGGTGACTTGTATGAGTTCAGCTCCTTCCTGTACGGGGGTCAGGCTGCATGTTGGTGGAGTGTCCTTCCTTGTAGTGCAGCAAAGCGGCTGCGAGTGAATGTGGAAATGAAGAGCTGCCACGTGGGTCAGGAGGGGCAGCTGTGGAATCGCAGAACAGAATTTCTTGGCCAGAAAATCAGTGAAGAGCAAAGAAGGCAAAGAGGTGTAGCATTGGGGTGACTGGTGAGAGCTGGCTCCATGGGGTTGTCCTGACCTGGAGACGCATGGAGGGGAGCTGTGTTTAATCCAGGGATTTGGGAGGCTGCACTTTCAGGAGAGATGTCAGCTCTCAGCTCGGGTGACCCCAGGAAGCTGGGAGCATCGACAGAAGTGACAACTGCTGAGCTGCAATGCTCCAAACTTTGCATGCTTTTAACTTTCCAAGGCAAACCCTGGCTGCAGCGTAGTCTGTGGTATTTTGGATGTGCTGAGCACGTGCAGGATATGGTCCAAACTGCACTGAGGCCCAGTATTGGACCAAGCTGGTTGTCTTACAGATCACCTTCTCTCTAGAGCCTTGTTTGAAAGCAGCACTGTGGTCACTCTGTGAACTGTGCACTTACCCAGCATCAGATGGGAATGGAAACTGCTGACCTGTGCATGTGCCTTTTCACTGTCCTGCCTGGCTGGTGGCACATGGGGGGCTTTGGTGCACACCTGGTGAGGTCTCCAAGGGCCCATTTGAACCAAGCATGTTTGTAGTTGAGTGAGAGACAGCGTGTATTTTGGCTTCCAGGCTTTTGTCTTAGTTACAGGGACTTGCAAATGGGGAGTTAGCTGGCTTGCAGCTCTCTGGATGAAGAGGGTTCTCTGGAGCTGTTGCTGCAGGTTGCTGCCAGCACCACAGCAGGAGGCAGATGTCCATCCATCAGTGGTGGGACGTGGCATTTTGTGACTTGCACCTTGGCCCTGTGCTGCCCAGAGGTGCTTGTCACGCACTTTCTGGTTAATCCTTTCCCCAGCAAGCTTATGCTGCACGCAGAACGAAGTGGATGTGAAGGGTCAAGGATCTAACAGCAAAATGAGCAGTTGGTGTGGAAGAGAAATCTCAGCTTGCTGCTTTTCTCCCCAGTACCAAGCAGCTCAGGGCTTGGCTTCGCTGCAGCACCTCCTGTGCTCCTGCCTGCTTCGTGGCCACCTCTGTTGCTTCTGTCCATCTCTGGGAGGGCTGGAAGGGACGTGCTGAGTGACAGGCACACAGATAGCTTGGCAGGTGTGTTGGAAGAGCAGAGAGGCTGAGTTCTGATCCCAGCACGCCTGCAAGCAGCTCTGCACCTACATTCTCTTCATCGGGAGATCAGGGATGATATCAGGGTGTGCCGGACTTGGAAGTGAAAAGTGCTTCTGCAAAGATGTCAGTGCTGTAGGCATCTGTTTTTTCTTTGCTGCAGAAGGCAGGGCAGGCTTCCTATGCTGCCTTAGCCTGTGAGTGGCTGAAGTTGAGTGCTGCCCTAAGGCTGCAGCTCAGGGCGTGCAGGAGTCAGTGCAGGTGGTGAAGAGGAGGAGTGAGGGCTCCTGGTGCACGGGAGATGGGCAAGGCTGGCATGAAAGGAGCTGCAGGAGTGTGCATGGGCATGCGACCCTTCTCCACACCTTGGTGCACACAGCGGAGCTGCACCAACCTCAAGGAATCGGCCGTTTCAAAAAGCTCCTTCTGTGTCCCCCAGTTCCAGTCTCCTCAGAGCACTCGGAAGGGGCTGAGAAAGATGATGTGCGCGTGCAGCTGAAGAGGCATCAGACCCCCAGCCCGACCCAGTGCAGCAAAACTTCCAAACGAGCCAAAATCAAGGTGACCATTGTCTCTCACGGAGATGCTGCTGGCGTGGGGAACGGAGCAGCCCTCAGTACCCAGGCAGAAAGTGAGTTGCCATGGCATGGCTGCTTGTAAACCAGAGTGCTGCTGTGGCTGTGCCCACGTGGGCTCCTCTGGGGGAGGGGAGGGGAGCTGTGCTTCTGCTTTTTTTTTTTCTTTTTGAGGAGGTAGCTGCAGAAAACAGACAGCAGTTCAAAGCCACGAGCGGCACGGTGCTGTTGGGGATAGCGGGGGGCACGTGGGGGCTGGATTTACGTAGCCAGAACTTGACAGGTGCCTCCATTTCTCAAAGCAGTGCGGATTGCACTCTTCAGTGATGTGCTTGGTGCAGTCTTGTGAGCTGTGAGGTGGATTTCATACCTTCTCTGAAGCATCAGGCTGCTGCTGGAGGCAGGATGCTGGTCGTGGTGAGCTCTTGCTCCAAGTTGGTTGTGTGGGTCTCTGGTTCTGCTGCCTGCTGGTGGCCCCTGAGCCAGGCTCTACCCTGGAATGTGCTCCTGCTTTGTGAGAAAGGTGATGTTCCTCCCTCTTTGTTCGGGCTCCACAGTTCAGTTCTGCTGACCCTGCTCAGGCTGTGCTGCAGTCTGAGGTCAGGTCCAACAAACCCTTGGTTCGTGTGTTAGCAAATCCCAGCTCTTCTCCTGGGAAAGCCTGCTGTGACAAGCATTGCAGAGGTCCTTTCTGTCCAAGAGGAGGCGACGTGCTTGGTCTGCTTCCCTTCAGCCTTTGTGAGGGAGGCCAGAAGCTTCAGCTGCTCTCACTGCTGTACTTGAAGGACGTTATCTTGCTGCTGCCTCACCTCGGAGCCCCAGGTGCATGAAGCAGTTGCTCATTGTTAGCATTAGGTTGGTGCAGCGCAGGGCTGAGGGGTCAGCCTAATATTCCAAATATTAGGAAGTCAGGTTTGAAAAGCAGAGGAACAAACCTGCTCCTTCCAAAGCGTTTCTTGTTTTCAGCTGTGAGAACTAACTAATAAATACGCGTCCTTTCTCAGGGTTGCAGCTCATCTTCTGGCAGCTTTGAAGATCTCTGGTTTCAGGCTTTTTTTTTTATTATTTTATTTTTTTTATTTTTTTTTATTTTTTAATTTTCCCAACTTTACTTCTTTTCACAGAAAGGAAATGAATTGCAGAAGTAAACATGAACCAAACAAGATTTCCCTCTTACCGTGTGTGAGCAGGAGGAAGCGCCAGACACACGCACTTGTATCCCAAAGGCTGCAATAAAGCAACATTGTGACACAATAAACAAATACCGTGACTCCTGGCATCCCTGTGTATTTTGTGTCTGTAAAGAATGCTTACAGAGTGGAGCAGGCAGACCTTAGCTCACCAGTCGAGGTGGTAGAGCTGTGCTGCGAGGCCTGTAAGGAGGGGACGAGTGGTGATGGCACTTAGGAGAGAGAATTGCAGTTGTTGGTGAGGCTTGAGTGCTTTGAAGCCGGTTCCTTTGGTCCCGTGTGCTGTAACACTCAGACAACGACAGCCTTCTTGTTTTTGTTTGCAACTCTGCTCTCTTTGATGCTCCTGATGTTGTTGTGTGGTGGCTCGAGAGGCTGTTTGTGGCTGCAGCAGAGGTTTCTCTGAGAAGAAGCTTTGCGAGCGGGATGAGCCCATGGCCTGCAGCGCTGGGCTGTTCTGTGAGAGCAGAGGAATCCCTCGAGGTTTACAGAGGACAGAGAGTTAGGTGTTTTCTTTTTCTTTTGCAGTTGTCGCAGGAAAGCCATTCCCCATGGCAGTCAGCCAGTCTGTGCCGGGTGGGAAGGAGCCCTTGGGACTGCTCGCCGCCTCCAAGTGAGTGCATCTTTCGCTCCCGAAGCCGGGGCTGCTCTGACGGGCTGCTGATGGAAGGCACCACAACGCAGTGATTTCTGCCTGTGGAGCTGCCTGGCGTCTCGCTTTCTGATGCATGGGGGACTCCTAGGCTCCTGAAAACTGCTTGTGGGCTGGTGATCCAATCTACGAGTGATGGGAATGGGCAGAAGGTATTTTGCCTGCTGGGCCCTATTTCTGTATAGCTTTCCAAACCGAGCTTGCTTTAGAACTGCTTATCTTTGTCTTTTGAACGGCTGTGTTGTCGTCCCTGCCAAAAATGCAGTGCTGTCTTCTTTCCCTTCATTCTCTGATGGTAAAACATTTTTTTCCAAAGATAAAACATTCTCGGCGTTGGCTTTGAAAGTTAACTGGCCACAGGGATTTCTTTTGGGCAATGAATCTGGTGCTGACAGTCTCTCACATCACTGTTTTCCCTTTTAATTCAAACCGTGCTTTGGAGAACTGGACCCTGACTGATCTGGGAGGGGAGAGGAAGAAGAGCTGTTCTCAAATAGAAAGTAGGTTTTCAATGGGAAATGTTTCACTTCGAGGCGATTCTGTGTAGGGTGGCAGCACGCAGGCAGGCACACGTTACAGGATCACTTCTGATTTGGAAATACCACGTTCTCACTCCTTGCTCTAGCTGCTGAGGCAGACACAGGGGAGCTTCTCTTGTTTTCGGTTTTTGATCTCATCACCTCCCTATTCTGTGTGTTGTAACAGTGTGCTGACGAAGCTCTCTTGCGTTGCCACGTGTAGTTTATCACCAAGAAACATCTTTTTCTTCTTCTTGTTTTGCAGGCTGGGCTCGGCAGCAGAAAGCTCAGTGAGTCCTGCTCCATCTGCCACCATCCCCAGCAGCACGGCGCCCAGTGCTTTCCATGCCCTGCAGAGCAGGCTGGTGGCCAGCAGCACCCACTGCATGCAGGCCCAGCCAGCCAGTGCCCTCCAAGGTACCTGCCTCTCTCCATCCCTTTGTTGTGAATGGAAAAGGTAAACCTTGATGCCTCGAGATACCGAAGGTTCCCTCCTCTCAGACAGGAGCAGGATCTTGCCTCCCATGTCTCACAGATCACCTGTTTAGGTTGGGCTGTGTGTTGTAGTGTGGCTAGGATGATCCCCACCAGCCTTAGGGCTGGCTGCTTGGGACCCTCCTCTTTAAAGAACAGTTTACTCTCCAGCAGACCTGGGATTTTATGGTGCTTAATCCTCCAAACCTGATTTCTTTGTTCTTTGTTTTATTTTTTCCTTTGTAAGGAGCAGCTTCTGCCAGCAGCCTGCTGCAAGGGCTGAGCTTCAGCCTGCAAGACATTGGGACAAAGTCATCTGCCCTTCCTGCCAGCGTGGCTGCAGCTGGGACGCCAGTGCAAGTATGCAGCCTGCAAATGTTACTCTCTGAAGGGAAGCTGTATGGAGGGTGAAGTGGTAGAAGCTGGAGGGAACCTAAAAAAGCCATGTTTGTCCAGGAACAGATGAGCGGTGCTGGGCGTGAATTGCAGCTAAATAGCGAGAGGTTTGGCTGAGTGCTGGGGGTGAGGGTTCCTGTAAGTGGTGTGGGTTCTAGGAAACTGGGCTGTGGGAAATTTTACTCAAAACCAGGCTTTGCAGCTTCTAGAAAATACTGAGAAGAGCTTGCAGAATGGACTGAGATTAGTAATCTTTCTAATTATTTTCCTTCTGGGAAAATTTACATCTGTGGTTCTGTTAGGCAGTGCTCCCCAGCTTTTCAGTTTGAGGAGGCCCCGTTCGGAACTGGAGGCTCGTTAAAGTGGAGCCACCATTTCTAGTCGTGTTTTAAGTTGCAGTGAGTGTATGCAGGGGGGAAGGAACAGCTTCACTTGTGTTTAGACTTGTGGCCGCCAGAACTATGTGTAGAAACTCGCCATCTGCCCCCTCGCTGCTGTGGGAGGGAGAAGCTGTGCCACCCCAGCCACCTCATTCCTTGCAGGTGTTCAGTGCTTCTGCTTTTCCTTCCAGACCTCAGCTGTGAAGACACCCACACCCATCCAGAACCTGAGTGCCATCACCACAGGCACTGGCACCATAGTCCGCACCATCCCAGTTGCCACCTCTTTATCTGTGGGAGCTGCAGCCAGTGGGAAGCCCACGGCCATTCACCAGCTGCTGACGAATGGAGGACTGGCAAAGCTGGCCAGCAGCCTCCCTGGCTTGGCTCAGATCTCCAACCAGGCAGCAGGTGAGTCCAGCATGCAATGCAGATGCCCAAAGCACCCCATCGTCCCTTAAAACTGCTGTTTCCAAAGCTTATTTTTGCCTTCTTGGAGCTGTGAAAAGGTGCTTTTGATAGCAATTTGTGAGCAGGTGGAGACTTGTGCTGCAGCCCCAGCTGGTGAACACAACCTCTGCAGTTGCTGTGTCTCAGGGATGTTGTTTTTGCACGTTTTCCTAGGCCTGAAGGCCCCCACGACCATCACTGTGACACTGCGTGGGCAGCCCAGCCGGGTGACAACGCTTAGCCAGGCTGCAATGGGGACCGTGCAGCCCCAGGGGGAGGAGCAGCCGATGCAGACACAGGCACCACAGGTAATCCTTGGCACCTTGTGTGTAGGAAAAGCATCCAGTGCTGCTGTGAGGGCAGAGGCAGCGGCCCTGGGGGAAGTGTTGTTGCTCACTACGTTTCTCTTGGGTGTGATGAGCTCGTTGCGTTGCTGAGGCTGTGCAGATGTGGTGATTAGAGAACCCAGGTTAACTTCACATCCTTTCCTGTGGAGAGATTGTGTGCTGGTACTGCACCAAGGAAACCTCTGTCTGGATTTGTAATGCTGACATCAGTAAGGAAACTCTTACTGAAGCTTTGGGCTTTCTTGGCAGTGACAGGACTTGGTGGGAGGAGGAGGAAAGCTGCTTCTGGTGTCTGTTCCCTGTCTGTTCAGCAGGAGAAAGGGCTGACTGCACTGTCTGGCGTTGTCTCCCTCTTGGAAATGCTGTTTCTGACTGTTAGGTGCCCTGATGTAGTGCTGTGCCCTCTGGGTGTTGGGTTACCATGCTTTTTCCTAACGCAGGTCCCCAGTTTCTGTTCTGTTTCTCTTCCATACTGTTAAAACCCATTTATGAAGCACTGTGTGTGTCCTCCAAAGTCCATCTGCTCCCAGCTGATCTCCTGGTAGAGGTGGATCACTGACAGAAGGAAGTGCTCTTGCTGTTTCCATGCTGAAGGTGTGCTGGGTGCTGTCTCAAAAGGATCCTGGCTGCTTCCCAGGACGAGTCTTGGTGCAGCTGAACAGAGAGAAGTCGGAGAGGGTGGCTTTGTTGCTATGGTGAAGGTCTTGAGTATTATAACATCAATCTCTTCACCCCGATACCTGGGGTGCATTTGCTGCAGAATTGCTTTTGTGCTGTGTCCTAAATGGGTCCGAAAGCAGTTTTGAGATGGATCTGTCAGTGTGAGGGTAGGAAGATCAGTTCTGATTCCCTATGTGGGATGTTGGGTTGGTGCTGTCCCCAACTCCAGGTGGATTCTTCCTGACCACAGCTCCAGTACTGTGCAGCACTCAGGTGCCTCTTAAAAGTGTTCTCCTGGGTGGTGGGGAGTAGCAGCAAGCAGAAACGCTGTGATCTGCCCTAGGGGACTGAAGGAGGCTAAATGAGGGCTGCTGGTTGCCTGGGGATGAGTGCAGTGCTAAGTGGTACCTGCCTGGTTCTGCCTTACAATCACAGAATTGTCCCAGGTTGGAAGTGACCCACCAGGATCAAGTCCAACCCCTGGCTCCTCACAGACAACCCAAATGTAGGGATGAAACTGACTGTCCTGTAGATAGTGACTGTAGTGATGTGCAGGGAAAAAGGAGTTTAAAAAACAAGCAGATAAACTCCCCCAACTCTGAATGCTGCATCTTGGGCAGTCAGATGAGCATGGGGCAGCCTGGAGGGGTCAAGCTGCAGTTCCCAGCAAGCTGCACTGAAGGCTGAGGGCATCAGAAGATGCCAGGATCACTCCAGGTTGGGTGAGGGGCTTTTCTCTCGTTTCTGACTTTCCTCCTCCTCTTACCACCAGCACAGGTAGGTGAGCTGCCGCAGGAGCTGCAGAGCAATCCTGGCTTTGCAGATGAAGCTCCGTGATTCTGGTCCCTGGTTTTGGGGTGAATCATGCTGTGGGCTGCATCATGGGGGCAGGGAGCATGCTGCTGCTCCATGCTGCTGCTTGGGGTCGCTCAAAGTCCTGGGATGTGTAGGGAGCTGCTGTCCTGCAGACTGAGCCTTTGGATGCAAGCTGGGTAAGTACTGAGAGCAGCAGCCGTGAGTCTTTCATGTATCCCCTGCTGCTTCAGAGCTGGCACAGCAGCCAGCGTTGCCTGTAGCTTCCACGCAGAGTCCTGGTTTGCTTCTGGTTAAAGCTGAGATTTCTGAGCACCCACATCCTTCCTCCCCTGACTTCTGTGTTCCTTTCAGTCACTTTGCTGACACGACAGAGCTCAGCAACACAGAGCAAGTGACACTGAGTTCTCACTGTGCAGATCCCACCTGAGCAGAGGGTGTCACACCATCCCAGCGCTCACTCTCAATCTCTTGTCCCAAGTTGCAGGCAGCATTCACGCTCTTCAAAGGCCATTTGAAAGCACCATCAAAGCTGGCACCTTTCCTTGAAGTGCTTTGTTACCTGAAGCACGCAGCACATCTGGCAGAAGAGCAGCAACTCAGCATCCAGAGGTTTTGCACAGATGGGCTCTGGGGTGAACGGGTTCACATGTGGGTCAGTGTTTTCAGGCAGCCACGCTTGAAACTCAGTGTTTGATCAGAGACGTGTAGCTCCAGTGCTGAGTTTGTATGTTCAAGGCAGTGGCTTAATGGTGTGAGAGCTGCTTCAAAAGCAAACTGAAAGCGGGGCTCTTACAGGAAACGAAGTGAGCCGTGTGTTTTTGTGACTAATTATAGCCCTTGACATCAGCTCGTGTGTACCTTCAGCACATCGGATTACGTAATGCAGCGGGGCTTCCTGGAAAAGAGCAACTTTACAAAAGGCTTTGGGGGATTATGCCAGAGCTTCGACTCTTGTGTTTTCAGCAGCAGCCAAAACCTTTGTTGGTTGGGTTTCTTTTGAAATTCCAGCTGACTTCAGTGTGTCTGTGCAGGAAGCGTGAAGCCCACGCATGGCGTTGCTGTGCTGTGCTTTCTAACCCTGGGGGCTGGGATGCAGCGTGAGAGGGGGAGCCTTTCCTCCCCCTGTGGGCAGTGAAGGGGGGGTGGGAAGAGGAGGAATCTTCTCTGGGAGTGAGAAAAAGGAGCGTTTGGGTGGCGTTGGAGTGAAAACACGAGCGGTGTCTTCAAGGAACTGCTCCAGCGTGGTTTGAATGTTGCTTTTCTGAATGGGTTCCTCTCTGCAGCGTGGTGATTTCCCGAAAGCAGCTGTGTAGAATGATGTGACAAAGCCGATGCTTTGTGGCAAGATTTGTGCTGCAATGAGCGGAGCTGCAAGCAGATGTGATGGCTTGAGCCCCCAGGTGATACAAGGAGAGCAAAATGCTGCTCCCAGAGCCAGCTGTGCTGCTGACGGCATGCAGGCAGCATTCTCCTTCCTTAAGGTCTGCTCCTTTTGGCTCCCAGGGGCAGAAATAATGTGCACACATTGGCGTTGGAGGGTTTCATACATCTTCCTCCCCAGACGGGGAGCTCTTTGTGACTCAGGGTGGTGTGCAGTGTTGGCATCCAGTTCATGCAGTACCGGTGGCCCCAGCGCTTTGTTGTTGCAAGCAGGTGATGTGAGGACTGTTCTGCAGCTCCAGGCTGTCGCTTCAGTATTGCTGCAGAGGAAGCAGAGCAGGGCTGAGCTCCCTGCAGCGAGGACAGAGCCGTCCCTCCTGTCCTGAAGGAGGGGGGTGGGTTTGTTCTGACAGCCACAATTCAAAGCACCGATGCAGTGGATTTTGCTGAGAGCTCCCAAACGACCCATAGAAGTGAGGGCAGGAAGAAAGCGCTCTGCTGTTGAGCTGAGGGACAGCACAGATCCCAAGGAACGGTTGCAGCCCCCCACAGATGGTCTCATAACCCCCCTCCCCCCCGGGCTCCTGGCCCTCCGGTAGCTCTCGGTTACTTTAACCCTTCCAGGCTCCACACGGTGCAGTTGGGAACTTGGCCGCCCCAGCTTCCGGCGCCGCCTCTCCTGGCAATCTGCTGCCTCAGATGGATCTCAGCAAAGCCCAGGCTGGTGCAGAGATGGCTCCCGCCGACCCCGCAGCAGCAGCCCTAGGTGAGGCTCACGGCCGTGGCGGGGCGCGGGCAGCCAGGGCCCTGCTGGGAGCCATGCCTGCAGGGCGGCGCGTGGAGTCGCACAGGGGAAGTGCTGCCCCACTTCTTTTTAAGACTGTTGGCTTTTTATTATTTTTATTTTTTCTCTTTTTTTTTCCCCTCCCCTCCTTTAAGTTCGGTCCCTCGTGGCTTCTCTGCACGAGTACATGGAGTTCTGATTTGTCAGCTGCTGCCTTGAGCCAAACAGTGCAGCGTAAAATGTCAGCCCCAAGGGATTATTGCTGTGTTTAGGACCCCCACCACATGCTGACAGCAATCTCACCTGCTGCCTACACTTATTTCCCTTCCTTTGGGAGAGCAGAACCATCCAATTACACCTAAATAAATATTGCAATAAAATCCTGTACAAAAAAGCCCCCTCCTGCTAAGCCCGTGCTTCTGTTTCCCTCTGCCCAACTGCTTTGCAGCTCTGCTGGGAAGATGAGCAGATCTGTGGCACTCAGGCCAGATCTGATGGAATGAGGATGGGTGGAGCTGTGCCAGCTTCCCATAGGGCAAATGAAACAGCTCTAGGTGGTGGTGATGTGTGGGATATTTTACTGTGCTGTTGGCTTTCCTTGCAGGCATAAGACCCAGCTGTAACTCTAATCAGCACTGACCTCCTCCCCCCCCCCCCCAGTCCCTGCTGTTTTTCCCCCAGGAGGGAGTTGTAGAAGTGCTGGGCTTAATTCTTCTCCTGTGTTTTGTTTCCTTTGTCCTCACTGTTTGTGATAACTAATGGATGGTGTCAGATCTGTGGAGAACTTCTGGAGGTTCAGGTTGGCTCTGCATTCAGCGGGAGGACCGGTCTGTAGTGAAGCTGCTGGAGCAGCAGCGTGAACTGGGGTGTCGGCATGGAAGATTTCTCCAAGCTCTCTGTTCTGTGGTTGTTTCAGATGCCTGGCAGCCTCACCGTATCGCTGTGCTCCTTCCTCAGCCTGTTTAGGAGTGCTTGGTCTCCTGTTCCTCAGCTGAGGAGCACAGCTGCTTCTCAGCCTTCACTCTGTGTTCTCTGTGTTTGAGCCTGGTGTTTTCTTTTGGAGATGTTGGCTCTGTGCTGGTGGTGATTGTGGCACATCCTGGTGAGCAGAGGGGCATGGCTGCACATCTCTGATATCAGCTGGGCTGTTCCAGGTTGGGAGCTTTAATCATCAGCGGGTCTGCAGGCTTTTCCCAATGTTCTGAGCACATCTAACCCTGGTGATTGGGTTTCTGTGAAGTCTCCTTTCCCTGGGCCGTGGTTATTGGAGATGTGACTGAGGAGCAGGCTTAGATGATGGAGCCACCATGTGCAAACTCTGCTGTTACCTTAGGGCACGAAGGGCTTTGTTCCACAAACCCTGATGGCTTTTTGCTGCCGTTGGAGTGGAGCGTGACGAGCATCTGAGCACCTGCAGAAGCATCTGCCTTCACTGCTGGTGGGACAGAGCTGGAGATGCCTGAGCTGTGTGAGAGTCTGGAGGGTGGGATGGAGAGTACTTGGCCAAGGAAGAGCCCCAGGGTCCTGGCCCTGTGGGAAGGGATCATCCTGAGGAGAGCGTGAGACACTGAAGGGGGAGAGGATTCTTGGATTGGTCTGCAAAGGGAGCTCACAGGTTTGGGGCTCCCTCACCATGCTCTGTGACAGTGCTGGGGTTCGTTTTGGAGTCATTCTGAAGACAAAAATGAGACAGAGGGGTTTCCAAAAGTACAGCCTGAAACCCTGCAACTCTGCTGCTGGGGCTGCAGCCCAGGGTGGGCACCCTGCCCCACAGCTGCTGACCACGCTCTTCCCTTCTCTGCAGTGACCACGGCCAGCCCCATGAAGACCCTGTACGTCATGTCAGACGCCAAGCTGTCTGCGCTGACCAAGTCTGTGATGGATGAGGCTACCTCAGGCCCCCTCAAACTGCCAGGCATCCAACCTTCCTCTTCCACCAGCTCTCCTGCTGGCCCCGTCACCTTCGCCGCCTCCCCTCTGGCCGGCGCTCCCAGTCCTCCCAGCAGCCTGGTGCACTCCAAAGTGGGACCCATCCTGCAGACTGCTTCCAAAACAGTCATCCTCACCTCAACGCTGGCCACTGTGAAGGCTGACGGGTCCCTCGGACACATTGGGGACAAGGTCAGTCTGACCAGGAGCACCTCAGCCCTCAGCCACACTCTGGGGGCGATGGAGACCTTGGGGAGGGTCCCCTCTGTGGTGGATGATGGAAGCACCCTCCTCCGTGCCAGAGAGACCCTGGCAAACAGACACTTGCTGCCCCAAAGCGTGTTGCCAGGAGGAGCTGGTGCTGCTCTCCTGACGCTGAGCAGCTCCTCTGTCATCACCACAGCAGGGCCTGTGCTCAGCCAGAAGCCATAGGGACCTGGGGGGACCCTCAGCGTGGCTGTGGGGGTGGGAGGGGGGAGGGCAGCCCTGTGCTGATGGGGCCGATTTGGGCTCTAGCAAACTGAGGAAGTGTTTTCTGCTTTTGTTGTTGTTTAATAAATCATTTTTTTTTTTTTTTTTTAATATCTATTTTCTTCTGTGACTTCATTGTGCCCGGCTCTCCCAAAAGCTGCTCCTTCGGCAGCCGCACCGTGGGTTTGGTAGATGCTCTGAGTGTTTGGATGAGCCCAGCTTTTCAGTCTGATTTCTCTCGCCTTGAATGCATGGACAGACAAAGAAGCATTGTGCAGGCAGGGAAAAATGAGTGCTGTGGGTCCTGGGAGCAGCAGTGAGGGAAGCTCCTCCTGCTAGCGTTGTTCCACTGGAATGTCCCTCTGGTTTTCTGCTTCTGAGAATATTTGAACTTGTTGAAAAAAAAATGTGAGGGCACAGAGCAGATACAACCTTTACAGTTGTGTATGATGGAGCGCAAAGCATCACCAACAAGCATGGGGTAGCACCAGCCTGAAACAGGGGAAGCAGTTAGCTTCCACAGAGCCCTGAAATGGAGTCCCAGGGTGATGAGATGAAGCTGATTCTGGCAGTATTAAGGGTGGTTTCCTTGGACCAGGCTCAGGACCAGGGCTGTTGCTGGGGTTGCTTTCACAGGACAGAGCTGAGAGTTGTGACTTGCTGCTTTTGTTTCTGTGATTGCTGGGGTTAATCTCCATGCCCTGCATGTTGCTGTCCCGTGTTGTGGCTCTGCTGTACCCTGAGCCCTCAACGCCCTTCTTCCCTGGAGGGATGAGGGGCACAAAGTTGTGGTTGTTGTCCAAGACTCATTCAGGGAGCGTGGATCTCTGTGGATGGAGATCTGTGGTGCTGGGGTGGCCCACGCTCCCCACTCTGACAGCAGGCACATTTCTAATATCTCTGCTCACTTCCTCATCCTGCTGGCTCGTGAGAAGATCCTATTGTCAGCTCTTCCAACCACCACAGCAGAGGAAATGCGATTGTTATGGAGAGCCTGGAAAACAGAGCAGGGGAATAACCATTTCCCCCTTTGGCTGTTTGTTCATCGAGAGATGCCATCCATCCCTTCCCACCCTTCCTGGATGTAGCAGCTCCAGATGCTGCCCAGCTTTTGGGGAACTCGCTGTGACCTCCCAGTCTCACTGCTGCCTCATGCATTGGGCTTCATACCATCCTGATGGTGAGTAGTGGTCTCCTGAGGGTGCTGAGCAATGCTCATGAGCTCTGCCCTTTCCCTGGAGCAGTATCCCAAGCCCTGCTGAGCCCAGAGCCTCTCTTTTTTTTCCTGGGGTTCTGTGGGAAAGTTAGCAAAGATTTGACTTTGCCAGCCACCCAGTTTCAGCTTCACAACCCCAAATGACAGCAGGGCAGTCCAGCAGCTCATGGCAGCCCTGTGGCTCTGCTGCTTTGCCAGGATGCAGAACTGAATCAGCTCGGAGGGGTGAGACCAGCTGTCCTCCTACCAATCTATACAGCAGAACTGATATTTCTGCATCTTCTGGGCCACATTCAGACTAAAAAGAGGAGCAGATAACGGACTGAAGGATCTGGCTGGGTGACAACCACCTGCATGACCTGTTCCTGCTTTCTTTTTTCCCCAGGTGGCATTGTGCTTCCCAAGGAGGGTGTGGGCCTTTCTGAAGGGGGAACTGACCAGGTCTCAGCTTCCTTCCTGCCCTGCACCTGAGTGGATGCTGCAACCAGCTCAGAGATAAGAGGTGGCTGTGTGCCCAGCTTTGCCAGCTTGCACTGTGGAAGGGAGCAGATCAGGGAAAGACACAGCCTGGGTGAGCTTAAGCTTTACTCTAGCATCTGAGGGAGCTGTGGACACCAGTGTGTGCCTGACTCATAAAGGTGAGACTCAACTGTTGATGCTCAGTGTTCTTAAGCAGCCCAGTTTTATCTCCTAGGAGTGCAGTCACAATTTCTCTGTAAGGCTGAGATAGCTTTATGCTGTGGCATCTCCCATTTTGCTCTCACATCCTTACAGTCTCTGAGGGACAACTTGAGCCCTGTGACCACGTCCTCGCTCACAAACTGGTGTCACTTGAATGCATTTTGGTGGCAGGGCTCCTGGGGCACAGCGTGCCAGGACACTGCAGCACACTGAATCCCTTTCTGATGTCCACACTGGAAGGTGCACAACTGGGTGGGTCTGTGATGCTTTATAGCTGGTCTGACCTATTTCAGCAGCAGTGAGAACTCTTCTCACCAAGTCTAACCCCCAAAGCACCTTAGAGTGGGGATAATTCTCTGTTTCTTCTTTCTATCCCAATTCCTTTTCGTTCCATGGAAACAGCAGAAGTGGTCCTTCAAAGCTGATCTGCTGCTGCTGTTTCTTCATGCTTTTAGGGGATGAGCAAGTGCCCCTTTAGGGACGAGCATCTCTCTGCCCCTTCCATTGAACAGCTCATAGCAGGGTGCCCAGGACACCCACAGTTGTGCAGAGCAGCTGGCACAAGAGAAACAAGTCCTGAGGCTGCAACAAGGGCTTTGGGTCATTTGCAGTGGCTCAGTGGGAGCTTGCAGAGGCAAAAAGCAGCTGGAGCCGTGCTCTGCAGGCCTGTGCTGGTTTGCAGATACCTCAGGAGTTGTCCTGGGTCATCTGGCTGCCACCAAGAGTGCTGCTCTTCTCTCCACAGATCGCATCCCAGGTGCTGTCTGTCTGTCTGTGGTGGATTCCAGAGCCAGGAGTCCTCCATGCTGTGTCTGCGCCGTGCTCTTGGCCTGTGGCACCCACACTTGGACACGTGGATGCTCCAGGAAACAGCCGTGAACCCCTGAGGCTGGGAAAAAGGTGCCAGAAACAATGCAGAAGAAAAACAGAGGTAGGTTTCAGCCTTGCTCCCAGGTCAGGAAGCATCCTGCTAGGGTGAGGCTGGCTTTCCCCCACAACCTAGCCCTAATCCCAGGAATCAAGCACACCCCAAACACCACCAGCTGGGACCATCCAGTGAGGTTTATTTCGGATGCTGCCCTCCAGCACCCATTTTGGAGGAGCCAGCATGCTTCCCGTGGATGCTTGCTGCCCCCTGAGCCCCTTATAACCTTAGGAGCTCCTGCTATAAGGCAACATACTTCAGAACTAAAATTGCATTGTTTTGTAGGAGGGAGCAGAGGCTGTGTGCCAGGGAGCTGCAGGGCAGCCTGGACACAGCATGGCGAGGTGGAAACATCCACTGTGTTGGCTGCACAAAGCTGCATGGGACACAGCATCTCTAGCAAGAAAACCTCTGCAACTCATTTGCTCCCTTTTTTTTATATATAATATATATATAACCTTGTGATATTGGTAGTTAATATCCCAGAGTATGATGTCAGATACAAACATCCCTAAGACCAAGAGTAAAAATGACACTGTCCAGCTCATCTTTGCCACGAGACTCAGCAGCTCTGATGGCATCCGGGTGCTGCCTCGCCTCTCTGTGGGGCTGGGGCCGATCCAGAGCAGGACAGCAGCCCTACAGCTTGGTGTTACGGTGGAAAGCAGAGGTGTGTGGGGTGCTGTAGGTGTGCTGGCTGTGCCAAGTCGCTGTGGGGTAGAGCCGGTGCTGCAGTGAGCCCTCGTAGGACGTCGGGTAGTGCCTGGGGTCGGAGGGCTGCACGGAGGTGGCTATCACAGGGCTGGGGAAAGCAGGGATGATGAAGGGGTTGATGGAGAGAGACGGCACCGCTGGGGCTGCCTGGTTTTTCAGGTGCTCCAGGGAGTTGCTGAAGTTCACTGGGAAGCGCAGCATGGCTCCCTTGTAAACATCTGGGGCTCGAGGCACTGAGGTGAGCGGAGCGGCGTAGCTGGGTCCGGGAATGATGGCTTTGGGTTTGGCCAATCCTTGGTGGCTCCTGGGCGAGCCAGCGCCCTTGTCCCTGCCTTCAGTTTCGTGGAGAAAGGGGGAAACGACCTGCAGCTTCCTGCTGGGGCCCAAAGCCTCCTCGTCCCGGCTCCGTTTGGCTGTGGGTGCTGTGGGGCTCCGTGTCAGCGGGGCGAAGCCGGCCCCCGGGGGCACCCAGCAGGCTTTGACGGCAGCGAAGGCGGCCGGCTGCGGGCTCTCCCTGCTCCACGCTTTGCTCCGCAGGTCTTGGGGCTGCTCTTGGCCGGCCTCCGCGTCCTCAGGTTGTGGTTCCAAGAAATCCTTCAAGTTGGAGAAATATCCCCCAAAGGGGTGGCAGCTGATGGGTTTCAGCACCTCGTTGCGATAGGCGTGGAAGAAGCCGGTGAAGACAGTGGGCGCAGGGCCCCCGTCCTCAGCTCTTGGGTAAGGCTGTCTGTCCGTCCTGCCAGGGGATGTGCTGGGGATGGGTCCTGCCTCGCTCCGGCCTCCCTGGGGTGTGTCCTTCAATCCTGGTGTCTCCGGGCTCCTCTGCTCTTTGAGGTGGGGGCTGACAGCTGGCTGGCTGGGCTCTGGGTTGGGGTGAGCGCTGCTCGCCACCTCCCTGCCCTCCAGGCAGTGGCGTTTGAGGCAGTGCAAGGACTCTGCCTTGCTCACCTGAGCCAGCAGCTTCTTCTTGGCCAGCGGAGACATGATGGGGTGGTTGCCTTTGGAGTAAAAGCTAGAGAAGAGGCGTTTGTAGGCTTCAGCGTGGGCTCGGCAGGTGCTGGGACACCCTGCAGAAGGGCTTGGGGCCGGGGCCGTGGGGCTGGTGCGTCCCTCTGCTGGCTGGCCTTGCTCCTGGGCCTCTGTTGGGTCCTCCTTGCTGGCTGTAGGGGTGGCTGCCACTTCAGGCTTTGCCTTCTCCGGTGCCACCTGCAACCAAAAGCCAGTTTGGGGTGTGGGTGCCAGGCTGAGCCATGCATCCACCCCATCTCCCTGCCTCCATCTCCAGAAGCTCAGTTCTCTGCTCTTGCCCCTCACCCTCGCCAGAACTGCACAGCCACGTGCCTGGGATGGGGATGGATGCATGAAGGCTGAGCACAGGAACTGGGATCATTCCCAAGCTTCACCCCATGGCCGCTCACCTGCTCCCGCCCCTTCTCCTTCTTGCTCCTCCTGCTCTTCTCACCCATCTCGGTGCCCTTGGAGACCTTGTACTGCTTGCGGGGTTTGCTGGGAGGCAGCGGCTTGTCGTCCTCACCCTTCAGGTGCCGCACATATGGGAGGACCAGCCTGCAGGGTGGGAGTCACAGCGCTGAGCCCCAACCCCACTGAACCCCTTGGGGGTGGGGGAGCAGGCACACAACCCCCCCTACCTCTCGTAGTGCCTCCGGGTGCACGTGGCTGCGCTGGTGCTGCCCGGGCTGCCGCCCAGCTCATCGTACACATTCTTCCACAGCCGTCTCCCTGTTACCTGTGATGGGACAAAGATGGGTTAATCCTCCCCCAGATCAGGAGCACAGAGCTGTACGGATGCGGCACGCTGCCTGCTTACCAGCTCGTAAGCTCCCAGCTTCTCCACTGCTTTGTAAATCTTCCACAGGTTAACTGGGAAGAAGGGGAGAGAAGGAGTCAGCCAGACGTGACGCGCCTGCACTGCATCCCAAAAGCTCCTCCGTCCCCAAGACGTCCCCCCATCCCAAAAGCTGCTCCCAGGTACGCACTCTGCTTGAAGCCGAGGTGTGGGATCCTCTCGATGGGTGTGTGCCTCTCCTTCATGAACTTGTAGAGGCTGACGAGGAAGGCCTCCTCCTCCTCTTTCTCACCATTGGCATCTGCTGGCTTTGCCTGCTCAGGGCTTGGTGTCTCCTGAGGGGGGAAGGGGGGGGATGCAGCCATCGGGAGGGACCCAGAGAGGCAGAAAGAGC
>NW_024967008.1:65838-69286 GCF_019238085.1 Lagopus leucura
CGTCCACCCTGGAGGCATTTGTGCAGCTCTCCCTTCATTATTCAGCAGCCTGGGCAGGCGGCCAAGTTGGTCAAAGCTCCGGAGCCGTGCGAGAACACGAGGAACGGCTTCCAGGAAAACAGAAGGGCAGAAATTCTTGCTCTAACCCCCCCCCCCTCCGCCTCCTTTCTCAGCTAAAAATGTTTCTCGTTTGTTTGTTCTACATTTTCCGGAGTTATAAAACTTGTTGCTATTTTTGGGCAAAGCAGCTGCTCCCCTCCCCACTCCTTTTTCTTCTTCTTTCTATTCTTTTGAACCGCTCGCTGACGGCCGCCGCTTTAACGGCTCGACTATTTCCAGCCTCTTTTAAATAAACCCCCGGGAGGGGGGGGGAGCAGTGTGAGAAACCCAAAAATGCTATTGGCAGCCACGTGGGCACCCAAAATTGGCTCTTTTTTCCCCAAAGATGGGAAGTACTCCTCCCCCCACCCCCCGGCCCCTTCTTCTTCAAAGGATGGGGGGCTTGCGCCAGCCATCAGGACCCCCCCAAATTGGGGATGCTCTCCCCCAAACTGGGGGGCGCCTCACCCAAATGGCTTCCCCCCCCCCCCCCCTCCGCTTTGCCGCTCCCTGCCCGTTCCAACTTTGGGGGAAAAAGCCGCTCAAAAGGCTTTAAAGAAAATAAAAACAAGAGCCGTGTCTCCACAAAAAGCTGAGAAAGAAGGGAGCAACCCTGGGGGTCCTGTTTCCCTTTTCCCTTCCCCCCCCCCCCGTTTTTTCCCCCCCCCTTTCCCGTGCCCGGTGCCGCTCACCCGCTGCCGCGCCATGTGACTGTCCCTCTGCACCCGCCACCACGCCCCCCGCAGCCTATTGGTCGCCGCCGCCACGCCCCCTTCTCCTATTGGGCTGCGCTGCGTTCGCCCCGCCCCTTAGCGAAAGGCATGCTGGGTGCTGTAGTGCCGCCGCCCACGTGCGTGCGGTTGATCGGCGCTGCGTGTGAATGCAAGCGTGTGCGGGGGGGAGGGGGGGCGAGTGGGGGTGTTTGGGACACGTGCGTGTATGACAGCGAGTGCGCGTTCATGGCTCGTGTGCGCAATCACGTGCACGCGTGTTTGTGTGCGTGCCCCGGGTGCGTTGCACACCGTGGGGCTGTTTGTGTTGTGCTGCGCTGGGCGCGCGTGTCCGTGGGCTGTGTGCCTACGTGGGCACGAGCACAGGTGTGAGCCGCAGCTAGATGGAGGCACACGCATGGTGTGAAGCCCGGCTGTGGTTCCCCGGCTCGCGCCCGGTTCCCGGCACTGCAATCTGCGGGGCTGACGCGATTTCCTCCCCTTCTACGAAAAAAGCAGGAAACCAGCGCGCAGTCCGGGGGTTTTTGGGGGCAAAAAGCGCTCACTTGGGGTCAAGCAATAGAAAGCAGCGGTGCACTGAAGCGGGCAGCAACGGGTCTGTGTGGGGCATAGCAAACTCCCGTCCTGTAGGATACGCAGACAACAGCCGCGTCTCCGCCGCTCAGCCCTCAACGCCTCAATTTCCAAATTCCCCCAATTCCCACCCGGCCACGTCCCGGCACGGCGCAGCGCTGCGCGTCACGGCCGGGAATAGCACGGGAACTCTGCCAGCCCGGCGCTGAGTAAGGCGTGAAGTCATCCGAACCGCGCTCCGAACGCCTGACATCACCTCAACCCCCCCCACCCCCCAAAAAAAAGCCCAAAAAGAATCGCACGGAGCCGCTCCCCGCTCTGCCCCCCCTCCCCTCTCCTCCCCCCAATAACAGCGTGGTGTTGGTTCGCTCCGGACTGCTGGTAGCGTTGCTGGAACCCCCCCTGAGCTCACCGTGCCCATCCCTGCGGGATGTCACCGAGATGCCGCCGGGATGAAGGGACAAATTGTGCCCTGTGACCCCACCGACCCCAAACTCACCGCTTCGGGAGGTGCTGGGAGGAACAGCGCGGTGCTGTGCGGTGTTACAGGGCTGGGGATGAAGGCTGAGGATGACTCATCCCCACTCAGGGAAGTGGCGTGTGTAGCTGCTCTCGTGCGTGTGCCATTGACTCTTTCCTTACCGGAACCTAAGGGAGTTTTGGGGCACAGCGCTGAATGACTGTGTTGGGTTTTCCAGACCCCCCCGGGGCTTTGGGGGCATTGCTGCTGTCGTGTCCCCCTGTCCTGATGCTGGTGGGTCTCTGTTCCTTTCCACCCCCCACGCATCCCTAGGATTTATCCCCAGCTCTGTTCCTTGTCCCTGCAGTCCTGTCCCATCCCTGGTGACTCTTTGGGACAAATAGAGCCACTGCTGTCCCCCCCCCCCTCCCCCAAGATCTTGAGATCATCCTGAGCGCCCAGCATCGCTCTGCTGATGGGGACCACTTTTTAGGGTCCATCCCTGTCCCCGTCCATCTGGAACGACCTGTAAATAGGGGACAGTGGGGACAGCAGCTTGACTGGGTGCTGCTGTAGCACCCATGGGTGCCCAACCCCTCAACATCCCATCGGAGAACCCCCAATCTGCTCAGCAGAGAGAGAGCCTCGAAAAAAAAAAAATCCCCTGGTGACTCATTTGGGGCCAAAAAGGCAAAAAAGCAGAAGCTTGGAAGGGAAGGGGGGTAGATGGGGGCATGGGGACCCTTTGCTCCTCTCCCCATTTGCAGGGTGAGAGGGTGAGAGGAAGTGGGGGGGGTGAGGCTCCCCAAAAGCTGGACGGGGGAACGGAGGGGGCCGAGCCGGGGGGGTGAGGGGGGGACAGATGAGGGTGACATTAACCCTTTCGTTCCAGGAAGGGGACGCTCAGCTTTGACTCAGCAGCGCTCAGAGCGAAAGCCATCCCCGTCCCTCCTGCTGTGAGTTCTACCAAAACTTCTGCCCTGCAGCTCTTGGCCCGCCCTGTGCTTCAGTTTCTCCTCCTGTGATGCCCAGTAACGGCGCCCCCCCCCCCCCCCCCCCCGCCCCTCCTCAGGACCCACGGTGAGTCTGTGGGTGACAAATGTGTCACTGAGCGATGGCATCAGGGTGGGGACGCGTCAAACGTAGCGCCCTGGGCGGAGCTGGGGGATGTCAGCCCCAAAAGGAAAGGCTTCCCCCCATGGAAAAAACGGATCGATCGATGCCTTGGGTGAGATGGGAAGTTAATGAGGTTAAATTGTGCCGCCTTGTGCCTGAACCTCCCCAAACCCACAAGTGCTGTCCAAAGCTCTCCAGTGCCCCCTGGTGCTCTTCGCAGTTCCCCAATAAGCTCCCATTGCCTCCCAGCATTGTGTGGAATCCCAAAATCCGTGCCTCCCAAGGCAGCCTGCAGCCACCCCAATGCTTTCTGCGGCCCCCAACAGCCTCCCAGGGCCACCAGTCCTGCCCAGTGCCCCCATGTCAACACTCCCGATGCTCAGTATGTGGCCATTTCCTTCCCCAGGCACAAAACAAGGCCATGGGGGCAGAGGCAGCACGATGGTGATGGCGAACATCAGTGAGGAGG
>NW_024967009.1:0-1754 GCF_019238085.1 Lagopus leucura
TAGAGCCATTCAGAACAAATTGGAGCCCATTAGACCTAATTAGAGCCCATTGGAGCCCATCACAACCAATTAGAGCCCATTACACCTCATTAGAGCCCGTTGGAGACCATCTGAACCAATTAGAGCCCATAAGACCTAATTAGAGCCCATTAGAGCCCATCACAACCAATTAGAGCCCATTAGAGCTAATTAGAGCTAATTAGAGTCTATCAGATCCCATTAGAGCCCATCAATGACCCCACTGACCCCATTGCCCCCATTGACCCCATTGTCCCCAATGACCCCATTGAACCCACTGACCCCATTGTTCCCAATATCCCCATTGACCCCATTAATCCCATTGTCCCCATTGACCCCATTGACTCAACTGTCCCCATTGACCCCACTGCCCCCATTGTCCCCAGTGTTCCCCACTGACCCCATAATCCCCATTGACCCAATTGTCCCCATTGGCCCCAAAAATCCCACGGACCCCATTGTCCCTAATGACCTCATGGCCCCCATTGACCCCATTGCCCCCATAGACACCATTGACTCCAATGTGCCCAATGACCCCATTGCCCCCACTGACCCCACTGACCCTATTGATCCCACTTCCCTCATTGCTCCAATGGCCCCCATTGACCCTATAATCCCATTGACCTCAAGATCCCCCATTGACCCCATTGACCCCATTGCCCCCATTGACCCCATTGCCCCCATTGACGCCATTGCCCCCATTGTCCCCATTGATCCCACTGACCCCACTCTCCCCATTGACCCAACTGCCCCAAATGTCCCTAATGACCCCACTGACCCCATAATCCCCATTGACCCCCACTGACCCCATTGCCCCCATTTGCCCCATTGACGCCATTGACCCCAATGTCCCCAATGACCCCATTCACCCCTTTGACCCCAATGACCCCAGTGACCCCATTGTCCCCCTTGTCCCCATTGCCCCCACTGTTCCCACTGACCCCATTGTCCCCAGTCCCCGCAGACCCCATTAATCCCATTAATCCCATCATTAATCCCATTCATCCCATTGCTCCCAGTGCTCCCAGCTCCTCACCCAATCACAGGCAGCGGAGGGGGCGGAGCCAGCACCGTTTCCCGGGAGGGGGGCGGGGCCGTGGGCGGGGCCAACCCGTAGTGGGCGGGGCCAGCCTCCACCCGTGCCAACATGGAGGCCGCGTCCCCTTCGGCCACAAACCTGGGTGTGGGCGGGGCCAAAATCAGAAGTGGGCGTGACCATCGATTCAAAGCCCCGCCCACTTCCACTACCATCCTCCACCCCCCTCCTTTTTTATTTTTTAGCCCCGCCCACCTGAGCACTGCTTCGTTGAAGCCGGCCAATAGGAAGTTGTCGCTGCGCGGCTCCCAGGGCATGCTGGGAATTGGGAGGGGGCGGAGGTTAACGTGGGGGGCGGGGCTTAGGGTTGTGGGTGGGATCAATGGGGCTCTGTGGGGCTCTATGTTGTCTGTGGCACTCTATGGGGTTTCTATGGGGATCTATGGGGTCTCTATGGGGTCTCTATGGGTCTCTATGGGGTCTCTATGGGTCTCTATGAGGTCTGTGAGACACTATAGCGGTCTCTATGGGGCTCTATGGGGCCTCTGCAGGATCTGTGGGGCACTGTAGGTTTCTATGGGTCTCTGTGGGGTCTGTGTGGCTCTATGGGATCTATGGGGTATTAAAGGGCTCTTGGGGTCTCTATGGGGTTTTATGGGGCTCTGTGGGTCTCTATGGGGTCTCTATGGGGCTCTATGGG
>NW_024967010.1:0-1475 GCF_019238085.1 Lagopus leucura
GATGGATGGATGGATGGATGGATGGATGGATGGATGGATGGATGGATTGATGGATGGGTGGGTGGATGGATGGATGGATGGATGGACGGATGGATGGACGGATGGATAGATGGATGGATTGATGGATGGATTGATGGATGGATGGATGGATGGATGGATGGATGGATGGATGGGTGGATGGATGGATGGGTGGATGGATGGATGGATGGATGGATGGACGGACGGACGGACACTTGGGTTTGGAGCTTGTTGATCCTCAAGGTCCCTTTCAACCTAAGCTGTTCCATACTCATATCCAGGAACTAATTGCACCTTCCAAAAAATTCATACTGAGACATTATGGGAACAGCTCAGAGGTCACCTCACTTTCTGTGAAAGCAGTTGGGCTCCAGTCCTCACTGCTAACACTGAGTTTGTTGCACAGACTCTTTCTCATTCATGCTACGATATTTCTCAGATGGTTTATCAAAGAAAAAGTACAGAATATTTTAAATTTCTTTGCTTAGACCAATGACTGCCCTTTCATTCCCATTCACCAGAAGCAAAAAACAACTTCTAACAAGCTGGGGTTCTTTGGGGGTGAACGTGTGTAAAGAGAAACCAAAAGATGCAATGGAAGCTTGGCAGAACAGGAAGGCTTATCAGCCACCCCCAGCTGAGCGTAGTATGGATTAAAAATGATCCAGGAGAAAAGGGGCAAAGCACAGGCCTCCCTCTCTCACTAATTACACAGCACACATTAAGCACAAGGCCGGTTATGGAGCAGCTGCAAAGGTCTTTATCTGTATTAAGAGACTGTCCACCTACATAATAGGAATAATTATTAAGAAAGGAAACCTAGAAAGGAAATTGCACATAATGGCACTCTGTATTTCACATGGCCTCGGTGCACACGTGCTGCTTTGTGCCCTGGCAATGCTGCAGGCACAGGGTTGCACCCCATTTCTCCCTCCTGCACATGCTGAGGTTTTCCAGCTTTGCCTTTTTTTCTTTTTTTTTTGTAATGAAAATCAGAAATAGGGGCTCAAGGGCTTTCTTGGCTCAGTTTTCTGGTTGTCAGAGAGATCCTCCAGCATGCAGCTCCAAAGGGCAATGCTGCCCGGCTCCTGCTGGTCCCCAGACCCTGCAATTCACAGCTGCAAATCCCTCCAAAGATGCCAAAAACTGAAGGCTCTAATTAATGACAAATTGATATATTACCCTTACAGCCCTAGAAGATTTTTCCAGCCTAAGGGAGAGCAAGAAGGAGATACACAGCCTGCCAGGGAGGAGGAAGCTGCATCCCCGCCTATTCCAGACATTTTGGGAGCCAGCTGAATTGGTGAAGCATTTTGTTTTTTATTTGGCAGATGACATCCATCCCTTTGTATTTGCCCACAGTTTGTGTGGGGACTTTCATTTCTCCAAGGCAAAGCAGCTCTGGCAGAAGGATGGATGGATGGATGGATGGATGGATGGATGGATGGATGGATGGA
>NW_024967011.1:0-731 GCF_019238085.1 Lagopus leucura
CAGCCCCATACCAGCACCATCCAAGGACATCCCAGAACCATCCCAGGACATCCCAGCATATCCCTGAACCATCCTACACCTTTCCTGCACCATCCCAGCACATCCCAGCATGTCCAGCCCAGCAAACAATTCCACACCATCCCAGCACCAGCCCAGCACAACCCAGCCCGTCCCAGCACCATCGCAGCACATGCCTACTCCATACCAGCACCATCCAAGGACATCCCAGCACCACCCCATCAAATCACAACATCATCTCACACCATCCCAGAACATCCCTGCACCATCCCTGCACCATCCCAGCACATTCCAGCACCATTCAAGCACATCCCAGCCCCATCACAGCACATCCCAGCACCATCCCAGCACCTGCATCCCATCCATGTATCTATCTAGAAACTCCACTTCCCCAGTCTTTCAGTGAACAGATAGAAAGACACCCACCTTGTGCTGCCTTCTCCTCCACCATTTCCTTCAGGACATGGCAGAGCCTCTGCGGATATTCTCCAATTCTCCATGTCTCTTTCTGTCTCAGAAAGCACGAAAATACATTTCAGACAAACAAAAGGTTGAACCGAATGGTCTTTTTGGTGAAGTCAATAAAGACAACAGCCACCCCTGGGACGCCTGTGGGGCTCCAGCACGGCAGGCAGCCAAGGATTTTTGCCCGGCCTTCCCTGCAGCCACTTCTGCACCCAAAGGCTGAGGAGAACTTTCCATCACACGCTGCC
>NW_024967011.1:741-1472 GCF_019238085.1 Lagopus leucura
CAGCCCCATACCAGCACCATCCAAGGACATCCCAGAACCATCCCAGGACATCCCAGCATATCCCTGAACCATCCTACACCTTTCCTGCACCATCCCAGCACATCCCAGCATGTCCAGCCCAGCAAACAATTCCACACCATCCCAGCACCAGCCCAGCACAACCCAGCCCGTCCCAGCACCATCGCAGCACATGCCTACTCCATACCAGCACCATCCAAGGACATCCCAGCACCACCCCATCAAATCACAACATCATCTCACACCATCCCAGAACATCCCTGCACCATCCCTGCACCATCCCAGCACATTCCAGCACCATTCAAGCACATCCCAGCCCCATCACAGCACATCCCAGCACCATCCCAGCACCTGCATCCCATCCATGTATCTATCTAGAAACTCCACTTCCCCAGTCTTTCAGTGAACAGATAGAAAGACACCCACCTTGTGCTGCCTTCTCCTCCACCATTTCCTTCAGGACATGGCAGAGCCTCTGCGGATATTCTCCAATTCTCCATGTCTCTTTCTGTCTCAGAAAGCACGAAAATACATTTCAGACAAACAAAAGGTTGAACCGAATGGTCTTTTTGGTGAAGTCAATAAAGACAACAGCCACCCCTGGGACGCCTGTGGGGCTCCAGCACGGCAGGCAGCCAAGGATTTTTGCCCGGCCTTCCCTGCAGCCACTTCTGCACCCAAAGGCTGAGGAGAACTTTCCATCACACGCTGCC
>NW_024967012.1:0-1952 GCF_019238085.1 Lagopus leucura
ATCCCTGCCCACAGTCCCACAGCAGAACCTCCCCCCACTGCTCGCCCTCCCACACAGGGGACCACAATGGCACAATGGTGTCAGCTCCGTTGCTCAGCCTCGTGTCAACCATCATCTTGCCGAGCGTGCATTCGATGCATCATCTGTGTCACTCATTTGAGTACTGGTCCCCATGGTGGACACCACCCACCACCAGCCTCCAGCTGGCCATCGAGCCACTGACCACAACCCTCTGGCTGTGACCTTCCAACCGACTCCTTACTCACCCAACAGAGCACCCTTTGAACCCATATCTCTCCAATTCGGAGATAAGGAGTGGTGTGGGGCCATATCAGTGGGCCCAGGTAGCTGACATCAGTTGCTGTTCCTTTATCCACCAATGCCATCACTCCATCACAGAAGGCCTCCAGGCTGTTCTTGTACCAGTATGGCCCAGTATATCCCCATGGAGTGCAGTGCAAACCCATGTGGCCCAGTATGACACAAGTACAGCCCAGTATGACCCGGTACACTGCAGGGCAGTCCTGATCTGCCCCCACGCTATCTGCTATAGTCCATGTATGTATGGTGAAGCACAGTGCTGTATGGCCCAGCAGGGCCCTGCGTGGTACAGAACAGACCAGTACGACCCAGGGCAGCCCTGCGCAGCCCAGTATGACCCTATACGCCCCGGTTCAGCTCTGCACGGTGCAGTGCAGCCCTCTACAGCCCAACACGGAGCAGTGCAGTGCTCTGCATGGTCCAGTTCGTGGCACTGTAGAGACCAGTATGGCCCAGTATGGCGTAATACAAACTCGTGTGGCCCAGTAAAGCATAAGCGCAGCTCCATACAGCCAATGTGCTGAAGTTCAGTCCCTTACACCCCCGTATGTCCCTGTACTGCCTGGTACAACCCATGTACGCACGGCGGAGCAGAGTCCATGGACCAGCAGAGTCCAATACCGTACAATAGAGATAAGTACAGACCAGTATGGTCCAGTACAACCTTGTACAGCCCAGGGTGGCCTTGTGTGCAGCAGTACAGCCCTCCGCAGCCCAATATGGACCAGTGCAGCCCTGCATGGACCACTGTTCTCCACGGTGCAGTATGGCCCTGTAGAGCCCAGTATAACCCCATGTGGAGCAACATAAACCCGTGTGTCCAGTCTAACACACGTATAACCCAGCATGCTGCAGTGCAGTCATGCACGGCCCCATACAGCCCTGCATGTCCCTGTACAGCCCAGTATGACCCAGTACAGCCCAGTATGACCCAGTGCAGTGCAGCCTAGCGTGGCAGGGCGTGATGCAGTACAGCTCTGTACGGCCCAGCATGGCTCAGTATGATACAGTACAATCTCGCACAGCCCAGCATGGTTCAGAACAGCCCTGAACGAACCGTACAGAGCCCAGCACAGCCCAGTGCTGCCCTGCACAGCCCAGTATAACCCTGCCCAATTCCAGCCCCCTGCCCGCTGCGGGGCGCGACGCACGGAGCCCTCCGGGCCGCCAGGGGGCGCTGTTAGGCGAAGCGCGTTGAAAGGCACATGCGCGGGGCGGAGCCAAGCAGGGCCGGCGCCGCGCTCAGAGCCGTCCGCACGCTGCCACCATGGCGCTGCTGCAGAGCCGCCTCCTCCTCAGCGCCCCGCTTCGCGCCGCCGCCACCGCCCGCGCCAGGTGAGGGCTGACGGCGGCTCGGGCCCCGGGAGCGACTTCCGTGCCGCCAGGCTGGAAAGGGGGGGTCCTCGAGAGGGGTCCCTCCCGAGAAGGAAGCGTGTCCCTGCGGCCGGGGGACCCGTTCCCGGTTCTGAGGGGCTCGGGGGCGGGAAGGGGGTCGCCGTGGGGACGGCGCGCTGATTGGCCGGCGGGCGAAGGGAGTCGGGGGGCGCGCATTCTGATTGGTTGCGGCCCCCCCCCCTCCCCCCCGCTTCCCTCCGCTGCCCTTGAGGAGCCGCCGTGGAGGGCGTGTGGGG
>NW_024967013.1:0-1143 GCF_019238085.1 Lagopus leucura
ATGTGAGATAATGGGGCTCAGGGTGTCACATATTGAGCCCAGGGTGTGACACATTGTGCTCAGGGTGTGAGATAATGGCGCTCGGGGTGTCACATATGAGGTCAGGGTGTCACATATTGAGCCCAGTGTGTCACACTGTGCTCAGGGTGACACATATTGAGCCTGGAGTGTCACTTATTGAGCCCAGGGTGTCACATATTGAGCCGAGAGTGTCACATAGTGAGCTCAGAGTGTCATACTGTGCTCAGGGTAAGAGGTAATGGGGCTCAGGGTGTCACATAGTGAACCCAGGGTGTCACATATTGAGCCCAGGATGTCACATATTGAGCCCAGGGTGTCACATATTCTGCTCAGAGTGTCATACAGTGCTCAGGGTGAGATAATGGGGCTCAGGGTGTCATATATTGAGCCCAGGGTGTCACATATTGTGCTCAGGGTGTCACATATTGAGCCCAGTGTGTAACGCTGTGCTGTAGGTGTCACATATTGAGCTGAGAGTGTCACATAGTGAGCTCAGAGTGTCATACAGTGCTCAGGGTGTGAGATAACGGGGCTCAGGGTGTCACATATTGAGCCCAGGATGTCACATATTGAGCCCAGGGTGTGACACATTGTGCTCAGGGTGTGAGATAATGGTGCTTGAGGTGTCACATATGAGCTCAGGGTGTCACATATTGAGCCCAGTGTGTCACACTGTGCTCAGGGTGACACATATTGAGCTCAGAGTGTCATTCTGTGCTCAGGGTGTGAGATAATGTCACTCGGGGTGTCACATATTGAGCCCAGGATGTCACATATTGTGCTCAGGGTGTCACATATTGAGCCCAGTGTGTCATACTGTGCTCCAGGTGTCACATATTGAGCTGAGAGTGTCACATAGTGAGCTCAGAGTGTCATACAGTGCTCTGGGTGTGAGATAATGGGGCTTGGGGTGTCACATATTGAGCCCAGGGTGTCACATATTGTGAGTAGGGTGTCACTTATGGAGCCCAGGGTGTCACATATTGAGCCCAGGGTGTCACATATTATGCTCCAGGTATCACTTATTGAGCGTGGATTGTCACATATTGAGCTCAGGATGTCACATTTTGTGCTGAGGGTGTCCCATATTGAGCTCAGAGTGTCATACAGTGCTCAGGGTGT
>NW_024967014.1:0-1060 GCF_019238085.1 Lagopus leucura
ACAAGTTGGATTCCACTGCCTCCATCTCTGCAAAAGTGAACAACTCCAGTCTAGTTGGAGTGGGTTACACCCAGACCCTGAGGCCAGGTGTGAAGCTTACTTTGTCTGCCCTGATGGAAAGAGCATCAATGCTGGTGGTCACAAACTTGGTCTAGGATTGGAATTGGAAGCTTGAAAAGGTGAAGAAACTGCTGCAGAGAAGGGATATCAGAAGAATTTGGCCTTAAAACGTATTTCCAATGTCACCAGCAGGCGTTTTCCCAAAACGAGTACAAGAGCTGTATTTGTATTTAGGCAGTTACTTGTTAGCTGGTTTCTAGTTAAATTGGTGACCCGTCTAGTTATGAGTCTGCACTAGCGCAGTCACTTAAACATTATTTAAATGTATTTAACTGTTCAATGCGCTACCCACAAATAATGAAATAGACATCTGAGAAAACTGTACAATTGTGTGCATGTTTGTTTTATGTTCCTTTTAACATTCAATATTGCTGTTGAATGGAAAATCAATCAGTGGATATCTTGAAATGAGGTCAACGGTTCTGTCAAATCACCTTACGTAGAAATACATTTGGTATCCCAAGATGACTCAAATTATGAATAAAACAAGTACACACATTAAAAAAAAATAATAATAATAATAATAAAAAAAAGAATAAAAAAATGCCCAGGGAGGTGGTGGAATCACCGAGCCTGGGGGTGTTCAAGGAAAGGCTGGATGTCGTGTTGAAGGACATGGTTTAGTAGGAGCTATTGGGAATAGGTGAACGGTGGGACTGGGTGATCTTTTAGGTCTTTTCCAACCTTGGTGATTCTATGATTCTATGATTCTATGACTGGAATCCAGCAGAGCCAGTGCACCTGAGCCAAGGCCAGCAGCCAGGCTGTGGGAGCAGTCCGTCACTGGAATAACTTTCAAAGCAGGCAAACCAGAGCAAGGGAGGCCTCTGACAAAGCACCCTCACAGCCTCCCAGAATACAACAGCCTGCATGACCAACATCTGCAGGACTAGCACAACCGCAAAGACAACGTGCAGAACCTGAAGAAGAGGGGCCTCAT
>NW_024967015.1:0-1821 GCF_019238085.1 Lagopus leucura
GGCCCGTGCCACTTTGCCTCTGGGAACTGTATGAGGCCTGAAGCTTTGATGTGTGAAGGCTTGGACACGAAAGGATCGTACAGCCCAGCCAGCCCCAGGTGCCTGCCGTGGGACCTCTGCCACCTAGCAGGTCAGCTTAGAAGAGGGCCCTGTCCAACAAGGCCTGGAGCGCCTGCACCCACAGCTTCTCCGCGCAGCTGCGCCAGGGCCTCACCGCCCTCCGAGTGTGGAATTCCCTCTCGCGGGTCACCAGACCTCCTCTTTGCTCAGGTCAACACCTTGTCCCATCACCAGCAGGCCGTGCAAAGTCGGCCAGCACACAGCACACACACACGCGAGAAATGCCGGCTGTGCAGTTGACCCGCAGCCCTTTATTAAACTCTGTGCTGCGACGTCCCAGCAGGGCGCGGTGCAGAAGGCCTGAGGGAGGCCGTCCTTGCCCCCTGCTGCTGGCAGCACCGGGCCCCTCACCCTGCGCTGCCCACAGGAGCCGCCGCCCTGCCGCGCCCTCAGCCTGGTGGTGAGGTGGTGACCGTGATGTCACAGTGGTGGCCATTGTGACCCGCGGGGCCGGGAGCAGAGCAAAGGCTGCCGGCCGGGGCCCTGCTCACTTCAGCCTGGTGAGGCGTGGAGAGAGGACGGACTTCCTTGACTCTCTTGTTTCTCACTGTGGATGATCTTATAGGTCGTTTCCGACCTTGTGATTCTTGTGATTCTTGTGATTCTCACTGTCGATGCCGAACATGGCGGAGAAGAAGGAGGAGACCCCCGACTCCGGGGAGCCAGGTGAGAGCCCCGGCTCGGGCTGTGGCTGCCCGCTGCAGCTGCTGGGCCTGCGATGCCCCCTTCCCCTCCACCCCCTCCAGCCCTGCCCCTCAGCAGCAGCACGGCAGGCTCGGAGCAGGCCCTGGGGATGGACGGCCCCCAGGAACACCCGGCCCTGCCAGGTGCTCACCAGGCTGCTCTCTCCTTCCTCTGCAGTGTGCGTGCTGTGCGGCCGCGCACAGGTGAACCCGGACATCTGCGGGCAGGCATTTGCCAGCGGTGGGCTCTGTGCCCACGAATTCTGCTTGGTGAGTTCCCTCACGGGCCAGGGCTCCTGCCAGGGATGCTCCTTTCCTTTCTGGCCTCACGAGATCCCGCTCTTTTCTCTCCTGCAGGTCTTTGCCAACGGGCTTCTGGAGTGGAGATGCCCAGCGGGGCAAATTTTTGGCTTCCCCGTTAGCGCCATCCAGCGCACGCTCCAGCTGGCAGGCCAGAAGGTGAGGAGCTGAACGGAACGGGGAGCTTGGTGCCGGCAGAGGCTCGCACCGGCTTCCCTGGACCCAAAGAAAGCCACCGCGGCCCTTCCAACCGGCTCCGGGACAAAGTCCCACCACAGCAGACGAGCCTGGTCTGCCAGGCAGCTGTGCAGAGTGTGAGGCAGCGGTGCCCACACCCTGCGCCCTGCCCGGAGAAGTGGCGCCGGCCGCCGAGGCCCCGAGCCCACCGCTAATGGGGGCTGCTCTGCTCTTTCCAGAACTGCTTTGTCTGTGGCCAGAGGGGAGCTGCCATCAGCTGCGCGGAGACAGGCTGCGAGCGCAGCTTCCACCTGCCCTGCGCCGAGGACGGGCAATGCGTCACGCAGCACTTTGGGCCGCACAGGTAAGGGCTGCCAGCAGCAGCCAAGCTGCCGTCCCTCGCTGTTGCTCCAGGGAGGAACCCGCAGCGACACCTCCAGCATCCTGCCAGAGCCAGAGCCAGAGCCCAGGCCTGGCACTCTTTCCTGGTCCTCTGCCCTCCTCACAGCACTTCTCACCATGCCCACCCCTTCTGTCCTCC
>NW_024967016.1:0-770 GCF_019238085.1 Lagopus leucura
CCTCCCTTCCTCCCTTCCTCCCTTCCTTCCTCCCATCCTCCCTTCCTTCCTCCCATCCTCCCTTCCTCCCATCCTTCCTCCCTTCCTTCCTCCCATCCTCCCATCCTCCCATCCTCCCATCCTTCCTCCCTTCCTCCCTTCCATCCTCCCTTCCTCCCATCCTTCCTTCCTCCCTTCGTGGGGGAAAATCCAGCATGCAAAAAAAACACCCCAAAAAAACCCCAAACAGCCCCAAAATGAAGTGAAAACAGGGGGAGGAATGGAGCAAAAGGGGGAGGAGGGGGGCAGTGGAAAATGGGGAGGGAAAGGGAAAGGCGCCCTGTGTCTGAGCAGGGAAATCAGGCCCTAAGTGCTGCTTTGCCCCTTTTCCACCCCCTCTGCCCTTTTTCTCTCCTTTTTCCACCCATTTTCGCCCCATTTTGACCCTTTTTCTGGCCTTTTTCACCCCGTTTTGCCTTTTTTCCCCCCTTTTCTTGCCGTATTGTGCCCTTTTTCCGCCCCTTCGTGCCCGTTTCCATTCCATTTTGGCCCTTTCCTGCCCCACAGCGCCCTTTCTCTGCCCCATTTCCGCCTTATGCTGCCCTTTTTCTGCCCCTTTGTGCCCCTTTTCTCCTGTTTTCCACCCCATTTTGCCCATATTCCGCCCCACTGGGCCTTTTCTGCCCCATTTTGCCCCTTTTCCTCCCCTTTTCCACCCCGCTCTGCCCCTTTCTGCCCTATTTTGCCCCTTTTCCTCCCCTTTTCCACCCCACTCTGCCCCTTTCTGCCCC
>NW_024967016.1:780-1550 GCF_019238085.1 Lagopus leucura
CCTCCCTTCCTCCCTTCCTCCCTTCCTTCCTCCCATCCTCCCTTCCTTCCTCCCATCCTCCCTTCCTCCCATCCTTCCTCCCTTCCTTCCTCCCATCCTCCCATCCTCCCATCCTCCCATCCTTCCTCCCTTCCTCCCTTCCATCCTCCCTTCCTCCCATCCTTCCTTCCTCCCTTCGTGGGGGAAAATCCAGCATGCAAAAAAAACACCCCAAAAAAACCCCAAACAGCCCCAAAATGAAGTGAAAACAGGGGGAGGAATGGAGCAAAAGGGGGAGGAGGGGGGCAGTGGAAAATGGGGAGGGAAAGGGAAAGGCGCCCTGTGTCTGAGCAGGGAAATCAGGCCCTAAGTGCTGCTTTGCCCCTTTTCCACCCCCTCTGCCCTTTTTCTCTCCTTTTTCCACCCATTTTCGCCCCATTTTGACCCTTTTTCTGGCCTTTTTCACCCCGTTTTGCCTTTTTTCCCCCCTTTTCTTGCCGTATTGTGCCCTTTTTCCGCCCCTTCGTGCCCGTTTCCATTCCATTTTGGCCCTTTCCTGCCCCACAGCGCCCTTTCTCTGCCCCATTTCCGCCTTATGCTGCCCTTTTTCTGCCCCTTTGTGCCCCTTTTCTCCTGTTTTCCACCCCATTTTGCCCATATTCCGCCCCACTGGGCCTTTTCTGCCCCATTTTGCCCCTTTTCCTCCCCTTTTCCACCCCGCTCTGCCCCTTTCTGCCCTATTTTGCCCCTTTTCCTCCCCTTTTCCACCCCACTCTGCCCCTTTCTGCCCC
>NW_024967017.1:0-4470 GCF_019238085.1 Lagopus leucura
TCCCAATGTCCCCACGGGTTTGGGGCAGTCCCAGTGTCCCCTGGGTTAGGGGCAGTCCCAGTGTCCCCCTGGGTTTGGGGCAGTCCCAATGTCCCCTGGGTTAGGGGCAGTCCCAATGTCCCCATGGGTTTGGGGCAATCCCAATGTCCCCTGTGGATTTGGGGCAATCCCAGTGTCCCCTGGGTTTGGGGCTGTCGCAGTGTCCCATGGGTTTGGGGCAGTCCCAATATCCCCTGTGGATTTGGGGCAGTCCCAATATCCCCATGGGTTTTGGGCAGTCCCAATGTCCCCTGGGTTTGGGGCAGTCCCAATGTCCCCTGCGTTTGGGTCAGTCCCAATGTCCCCCTGGGTTTGGGGCATTCCCAAAGTCCCAATGGGTTTGGGGCTGTCCCAGTGTCCCCGTGGGTTTGGGGTAGTCGCAATGTCCCCTGGGTTTAAGGCAGTCCCAATGTCCCCATGGGTTTGGGGCAGTCCCAGTGTCCCCATGGGTTTGGGGCAGTCCCAATGTCCCCTGTAGATTTGGGGCAATCCCAATGTCCCCTGGGTTTGGGGCAGTCCCAATGTCCCCATGGGTTTGGGGCAGTCCCAGTGTCCCCATTGGTTTGGGTCAGTCCCAATGTCCCAATGGGTTTTGGGCTGTCCCAGTGTCCCCTTGGGTTTGGGGCAGACCCAATGTCCCCTGGGTTTGGGGCAGTCTCAATGTTCCCTGGGTTTGGGGCAGTCCCAATGTCTCCATGGGTTTGGGGCAGTCCCAATGTCCCCATGGGTTTGGGGCAGTCCCAATGTCCCCTGTGTTTTGGGCAGTCCCAGTGTCCCCATGTGTTTTGGGCAGTCCCAATGTCCCCGTGGGTTTGGGGCAGTTCCAATGTTCCCTGGGTTTGGGGCAGTCCCAATGTCCCCCTGGGTTTGGGGCAGTCGCAATGTCCCATGGGTTTGTGGCAGTCCCAGTGTCCCCATGGTTTTGGGGCAGTCCCATTGTCCCTGTGGGTTTGGGGCAGTCCCAATGTCCCCACGGGTTTGGGGCAGTCCCACTGTCCCCCTGTGGATTTTCGGCAGTCCCAGTGTCCCCTGGGTTTGAGGCTGTCCCAGTGTCCCCCAGGGTTTGGGGCAGTCCCAATGTCCCCATGGTTTTGGTGCAGTGCCAATGTCCCATGGGTTTGGGGCAGTCCCAATGTCTCCATGGGTTTGGGGCAGTCCCAGTGTGCCATGGGTTTGGGGCAGTCCCAATGTCCCCATGGGTTTTAGGCAGTCCCAATGTCCCCTGTGGATTTGGGGCGGTACCAGTGTCCCCGTGGGTTTAGGGCAGTCCCAATGTTCCCTGGGTTTGGGGCAGTCCCAATGTCCCCATGTGTTTGGGGCAGTCCCAATGTCCCCTGTGTTTTGGGCAGTCCCAGTGACCCCATATTTTTGGGGCAGTCCCAATGTCCCCTGGGTTTGGGGCAGTCCCATGTCCCCATGGGTTTTGGGCAGTCCCAATGTCCCCTGGGATTGGGGCAGTCCCACTGTCCCATGGTTTTGGGGCAGTCCCAATGTCCCCATGGGTTTGGGGCACTCCCAAAGTTCCCCGGGTATGGGGCAGTCCATTGTCCCCGAGGATTTGGGGCAGTCCCAATGTCCCCATGGATTTGGGGCAGTCCCTGTGTCCCCTAGGTTTGGGGCAGTCCCAATGTCCGCATGGTTTTGGGGCAGTCCCAATGTCCCCACGGGTTTGGGGCAGTCCCAGTGTCCCCTGGGTTTTGGGCAGTCTCAATGTTCCCTGGGTTTGGGGCAGTCCCAATGTCTCCATGGGTTTGGGGCAGTCCCAATGTCCCCCTGGGTTTGGGGCAGTCCCAATGTCCCCTGTGTTTTGGGCAGTCCCAGTGTCCCCATGTGTTTTGGGCAGTCCCAATGTCCCCGTGGGTTTGGGGCAGTCCCAATGTTCCCTGGGTTTGGGGCAGTCCCAATGTCCCCATGGGTTTGGGGCAGTCCAAATGTCCCCTGGGTTTGGGGCAGTCCCAGTGTCCCCACGGGTTTGGGGCAGTCCCAATGTCTCCTGGGTTTGGGGCAGTCCCAATGTCCCCCTGGGTTTGGGGCAGTCCCAATGTCCCCTGGGTTTGGGGCAGTCCCACTGTCCCATGGTTTTGGGGCAGTCCCAATGTCCCCATGGGTTTGGGGCACTCCCAATGTTCCCCGGGTATGGGGCAGTCCCATTGTCCCAGAGGATTTGGGGCAGTCCCAATGTCCCCATGGATTTGGGGCAGTCCCAGTGTCCCCTGGTTTTGGGGCAGTCCCAATGTCCGCATGGTTTTGGGGCAGTCCCAATGTCCCCACGGGTTTGGGGCAGTCCCAATGTCCCCCTGGGTTTGGGGCAGTCCCAATGTCCCCCCGGGTTTGGGGCAGTCCCAATGTCCCCTGGATTTGGGGTAGTCTCAATTACCCCTGTGTTTGGGGTAGTCCCAGTGTCCCCTGGGTTAGGGGCAGTCCCAGTGTCCCCCTGGGTTTGGGGCAGTCCCAATGTCCCCTGGGTTAGGGGCAGTCCCAATGTCCCCATGGGTTTGAGGCAGTCCCAGTGTCACCATGGGTTTGGGGCAGTCCCAATGTCCCCTGGGTTAGGGGCAGTCCCAATGTCCCCATGGGTTTGGGGCAATCCCAATGTCCCCTGTGGATTTGGGGCAATCCCAGTGTCCCCTGGGTTTGGGGCTGTCGCAGTGTCCCATGGTTTTGGGGCAGTCCCAATGTCCCCTGTGGATTTGGGGCAGTCCCAGTGTCCCCATGGGTTTGGGGCAGTCCCAATGTCTCCTGGGTTTGGGGCAGTCCCAATGTCCCCTGGGTTTGGGGCAATCCCAATGTCCCCATGGGTTTGGGGCAGTGCCAGTGTCCCCATGGTTTTGGAGCAGTCCCAATGTCCCCATGGTTTTGGGGCAATCCCAATGTCCCCATGGGTTTCGGGCAGTCCCAGTGTCCTCATGGGTTTGGGGCAGTCCCAATGTCCCCTGTAGATTTGGGGCAATCCCAGTGTCCCCTGGTTTTGGGGCTGTCCCAGTGTCCCATGGCTTTGGGGCAGTCCCAATGTCCCTTGTGGATTTGAGGCAGTCCCAATGTCCCCTGGGTTTGGGGCAGTCCCAATGTCCCCATGGGTTTGGGGCAGTCCCAGTGTCCCCATGGGTTTGGGTCAGTCCCAATGTCCCAATGGGTTTTGGGCTGTCCCAGTGTCCCCTTGGGTTTGGGTCAGAGCCAATGTCCCCTGGGTTTGGGGCAGTCCCAATGTTCCCTGGGTTTGGGGCAGTCCCAATGTCCCCTGGGTTTGGGGCAATCCCAATGTCCCCATGGATTTGGGGCAGTCCCAATGTCCCCATGGGTTTGGGGCAGTCCGAATGTCCCCATGGTTTTTGGGCAGTCCCAATGTCCCCATGAGTTTGGGGCAGTCCCGATGTCCCCATGGGTTTGGGGCAGTCCCAATGTCCCCATGGGTTTAGGGCAGTCCCAGTGTCCCATGGGTTTTGGGCATTCCCAATGTCCCCCTGGGTTTGGGGCAGTCCCAATGTCCCCATGGTTTTGGGGCAGTCCCATTGTCCCCAAGGGTGTAAGGCAGTCCCAATATCCCCATTGGTTTTGGGCAGTCCCAATGTCCCCTTGGGTTTGGGGCATTCCCAATGTCCCAATGGGTTTGGGGCAGTCGCAATGTCCCCTGGGTTTAAGGCAGTCCCAATGTCCCCATGGATTTGGGGCAATCCCAGTGTCCCCATGGGTTTGGGGCAGTCCCAATGTCCCCTGGGTTTGGGGCAATCCCAATGTCCCCATGGGTTTGGGGCAGTGCCAGTGTCCCCATGGTTTTGGGGCAGTCCCAATGTCCCCATGGGTTTGGGGCAGTCCCAGTGTCCTTATGGGTTTGGGGCAGTCCCAATGTCCCCTGTAGATTTGGGGCAATCCCAGTGTCCCCTGGGTTTGGGGCTGTCCCAGTGTCCCATGGCTTTGGGGCAGTCCCAATGTCCCCTGTGGATTTGGGGCAGTCCCAATGTCCCCTGGGTTTGGGGCAGTCCCAATGTCCCCATGGGTTTGGGGCAGTCCCAGTGTACCCATGGGTTTGGGGCAGTCCCAATGTCCCCATGGGTTTTGGGCTGTCCCAGTGTCCCCTTGGGTTTGGGGCAGACCCAATGTCCCCTGGGTTTGGGGAAGTCCAAATATCCCCATAGGTCTGGGGCAGTCCCAATGTCCCCTGGGTTTGGGGCAATCCCAATGTCCCCATGGATTTGGGGCAGTCCCAATGTCCCCATGGGTTTGGGGCAGTACGAATGTCCCCATGGTTTTGGGGCAGTCCCAGTGTCCCCATGAGTTTGGGGCAGTCCCGATGTCCCAATGGGTTTGGGGCAGTCCCAACGTCCCATGGGTTTTGGGCATTCCCAATGTCCCCCTGGGTTTGGGGGAGTCCCAACGTCCCCTGGGATTGGGGCAGTCCCAATGTCCCCCTGGGTTTGGGGCAGTCCCAATGTC
>NW_024967018.1:0-498 GCF_019238085.1 Lagopus leucura
CAGGGGGTGGCAGCCCGGTGCCCCCCTGATGGCTCCATCCCCTCGGTGTCACGTGGTCCCCGCATCCCTTTCCAATAAGTCCCATCCCTCCGTGGCAACAATAACCCTTAATCACTGCGAAGTCATTTAATTTCCGTGTTAATTAATGAGCACTTACGGGAAGGGCCGCTGGGCGCTGAGCTTCTGCAGGTGATGGACGGCCGCTGAGCGTGGTCGGGACATCCCACGGGGAGCAGCGTGCCCTATGGGGCACAGAGCCTAACGAGGCACCCCGCTAATGAGGAACGGGACGATGGGGCTGGGGGGGAACTGGAGGGGCTTTACTTTCAGTCTCCATCTCTTGTGTGTGGGGAAACTGAGGCACGGAGGTGGGAGGGGGACATCTGTAAACGACCCCAAAGGGACGGGGTGTCCCAGTGGCTCCAGGCACAGGGTTGAGGGTGTTTGGACTCGTCAGGGTCCATTAAGCTCGTTAGGGTCCCACGGGTTCTGGGGGGG
>NW_024967018.1:508-1006 GCF_019238085.1 Lagopus leucura
CAGGGGGTGGCAGCCCGGTGCCCCCCTGATGGCTCCATCCCCTCGGTGTCACGTGGTCCCCGCATCCCTTTCCAATAAGTCCCATCCCTCCGTGGCAACAATAACCCTTAATCACTGCGAAGTCATTTAATTTCCGTGTTAATTAATGAGCACTTACGGGAAGGGCCGCTGGGCGCTGAGCTTCTGCAGGTGATGGACGGCCGCTGAGCGTGGTCGGGACATCCCACGGGGAGCAGCGTGCCCTATGGGGCACAGAGCCTAACGAGGCACCCCGCTAATGAGGAACGGGACGATGGGGCTGGGGGGGAACTGGAGGGGCTTTACTTTCAGTCTCCATCTCTTGTGTGTGGGGAAACTGAGGCACGGAGGTGGGAGGGGGACATCTGTAAACGACCCCAAAGGGACGGGGTGTCCCAGTGGCTCCAGGCACAGGGTTGAGGGTGTTTGGACTCGTCAGGGTCCATTAAGCTCGTTAGGGTCCCACGGGTTCTGGGGGGG
>NW_024967019.1:0-18276 GCF_019238085.1 Lagopus leucura
ATGAGAACGAGCTGTGAAACTGCCCAAGGCCTGGCAGCCGGCTCGGGACGTGCTCGCTGTGGGAATTGCTGCCTGGACCTGAGGCTGTGCCGAAGCGGCCAGAGCCTGGCTGGAAGCCGTCCGGGCAGCACGGCGGTGGCAGGAGGAGCAGCGAGGCCGTGCTGCGACCAGCTCCGGGCTGAGGGCACTCGGCATCCTCTGCTCTCCGCGACTCCCAGGAGCCCGGTTGCCTGCACCAGAGGCGGGAGCAGCCTGCTCCGCATCCAAGGTAGGAGCCCTTCGCGTCTCGTGCAGAGGAGCGCACGCTTCCTGCCCCCTGCCAGCAGCAGCGGGATACGAGCGGGGAACGGGGAGCGTTAGCGGGCGGGGCGGAACCGGCACTGCTGTAGCCCAGGCGGGAGCCCGGTCCCGGCTCCAGCTCCTGCCCAGCACAGTGGGTTTGCTGGGCCAGACGGGCTGCAACGAGGCGAGCAGCGGTTCCCAGGCGTGTTGCAGCCTGGCTTCGGCTCCGAGGGGCACAGGAAGGGGTTGGAGATGGGACAGCGAGGAAGTGAGCAGAGGAGCTCAGCGTGCTCTGCAGCCCGGTCGGCTCTCTGTAACACAGCCCAGCTGGGACTGCGTTTTTTTCTCTGGGCCGCGGTAGACACGAGATGACCTCACTCTGCAGCTCTGGTCGCATGGATTGATGGAAGCTCTCAACTCACCGATGCTTCCCTTTGAGTGTCTGAATGTGAAGCCTCCAAGGGGGGAATTTCCACTCCCCTTTCCCTTCCCCGGCAGCCCGCAGTTTCCCTTCGGGGACCCAGCAGGCAACATCTGCCTCTAGCGGCCCTTGCAGCGTTACCTTTTGTGCGCATAGCGCTGGGCTGATGGCTCACCTGGGGTTGTGCAAACCCCTCCCAAGGCTTTTGTTCAGGCTGTCCTGGCAGCTGCAGATGCCTTCAGCGCACAGCTGCAGGCCCTGAGCACGTCCAGCATCTGTGTCAGCCCCAGCACTGGGCTGTGTAATAGAGGCTGAAAAGCTGAGAGCGTGTGGGCTGACTGGAGCACACGTTGAGAACGCGCCCGAGCAGCACGTCAGTAATGTGCAGCCCAGGTTGCGTCGTGCAAAGGGCGCACGGTGCTGAGAACGTCTCTGGAAGGGATCTCTGTACAGGTGTGACCTTGAGAGCCATCCCTGACTGTGGGGAGATCCTGTCGTGCAGCCCATTGCTGTGCAGGAGAGCTCAAGGGGCACTTGGGCTGCTCCCTGTTTAGGGGTAAGATGACTGCCTCCTTGCTATGCATTGTCTTTAGGCACACAGTCCATGTACCCACAGCTGTTGAACCGGGTGTCAGTTCTTTGTGCCACCCAGTCTGAGTCAGCTTTGTGATTTGTCATCAGCTGTAAGCAGAGCGTTACCAGTGCTGTTGCTGCTTGTGTTCCTGTGCAAGGCCTGCTGTGCCATCCCCCAGGCAGTGCCCTGCAGATGGGCTGTGGAGGGCTGGGCTGGGACAGGGACTGCTGTGTTCCCTCACAGCTCTCCTGCCATTTCTCTTGTCCCTGCAGGCTCCAGTTCAACTGTGCCTTCCAGCCGTGATCATTTCAGCTGCAGGAGAGCAGCAGATGGCCACAGCACATCCATCTCAGGTAGGGGCTGGGGGAAGCAGGCAGGAGAGGCCGAGGGGTGAGGGATGTGAATGCAGGGGAGAAGGAAGTGGCCTCAGCCAGTGTGTGTGTGCTGGGGCCAGAGAAGTGGCTGGGACGGGAGTTTGTGTCCTGTTTGAGCTGCTTCCCTGGGCCTTGGCTGTTCCCAGCAAGGAGCCTCTTTGCTTGCAGGAGCCCGTGAGCTTTGCGGAGGTGGCCATGTATTTCAGCAGGAAGGAGTGGGCGCTGCTGGACCCTGCGCAGCGAGCGCTGTACCGGGACGTGATGCTGGAGACGTACCAGTGCGTGGCCTCGCTGGGTGAGGGCTTTGCTGCCTTTCCTCCTCGTTAGGGCACCTTTGCCTGCACAGAATGAGCCTCTGCAGGCCGGGCCTAGCATAATTGCTATGCAGTCACATATTGATAACTATAACAGTAACAAAGGAAATATGAGAACTGGGCTCCCCAGTACAAAAGACAAGGATCTCTTGGAAAGAGTCCAGCGGAGGGCCACGAAGATGGTGAAGGGCCTGGAGCATCTCTCCTATGAAGAAAGGCTGAGTGAACTGGGTCTGTTCAGCCTCGAGAAAAGAAGACTGAGAGGGAACCTGATCCAGGTCTATAAATATCTAAGGTGTGGGGGGCAGAATGGCGAGGCCAGACTGTTTTCAGTGGTGAGTGGAGACAGGACAAGGGGAAACGGCTGGAAACTGCAGCATAGGAAGTTCCACACAAACATGCGCAAGAACTTCTTTACAGTGACGTGACGGAGCACTGGAACAGGCTGCCCAGGGAGGTTGTGGAGTCTCCTTCTCTGGAGATGTTCAAGACCTGCCTGGATGCGTACCTGTGCGACCTGCTGTAGGGAACCTGCTTTGGCAGGGGGGTTGGACTCGATGATCTCTGAAGGTCCCTTCCAACCCCTACAATTCTGTGATTCTGTGATTCTGTGAGAAGCATGAGTTTCAGAAGGGATTAGTATGCACTGCACCCTGATAAAAGTACCGGTGTCAGTGCTGGCAAACAGGCATCAGCCAGGATAGAGAAAACCAGGCCTTCTGTTCCTGCATTAAATGTTGCCAGCAGCTCCAGCTAACAGGTGTCTCCCTGCTTACTCCTTTACAATGTAGGATTTTGCACTCAGTTGCCATAAACATTTTGATGCCTTGGTCATTGATATTTGTCAGAAAATAAACAAACTCTTCTCAAGTTCATTTTAAAGAAAAAATCCCTTTGGAGTTTTCAGAGTTGTATAAGGAACTCTTTGCACTAAAGAAAGCTGTGGGCCCAGCATCATTCAGGCCCAAAGTGAGATTTCTCCCTGGGGAGGGGGCACAGAGTGGAGCTGTTGAACAGGCACTGTGCTAGAATGAGGGAAATGCTCTCATCTCCCCTGTTTTTCTCATTGGAGCTCCAATTCCAGCCCCCAAACCGGTGCTGATCTCCCTGCTTGAAGGAGGGGAAGAGCCCTGGATCCCAGATGTGCGTAGCCCTGAGGCCGTGCCAGGAGACCTCAGCCCAGGTGAGATGGTGGAGGGAAGGAGGAGGTTGGGTCTGGAAGAGCCATGTCTGTCTGTGTTTTATTTTGGGCACTGTGTGCTACTGCTGGATTTCCTGTCATCCAGCAGGAACTGGGATTGCAGATATGCTGGAGGAAAGTGGTGTGGCCGAAAGGCGGTGGGGTGGTGTTTGTGTGGAAGAAATCAGAAGGGATGTCCCCTTGGAGCAAGGTCAGGGTGAGCAGCTCATGGAGCCACTGGGAAAGGGTCTGGGAAAGACAGGGAGGAGCCCGTTGGACTTCAACATCAGTCAAAAGGATCCTGAAGAACCCAGGAGCAAGAATATGTGCCAGCAGAAAAAGCAGAATCCATGCACTGTGTGTGAAAATGGCTTTGAGGAAGATTCCAGCATCGTTAACCACCAGTGCATGCGCTCAGCAATGAGTCCATACAAGTGCTCTGAGTGTGGGAAGAGCTTCAAATGGAGATCCCACCTCACCTACCACCAACGCATCCACACAGGAGAGAGACCCTTCAAGTGCTCTGAGTGTGGGAAGAGCTTCACAAGGAGATCCCACCTCACCTCCCACCAACGCGTCCACACAGGAGAGAGACCCTACAAGTGCTCTGAGTGTGGGAAGAGCTTCAAAAGCAGTTCTTGCCTCCGGTCCCACCACTACATCCACACAGGAGAGAAACCCTACAAGTGCTCTGAGTGTGGGAAGAGCTTCAAATGCAGCTATGATTTGAAGCTGCACCAGCATGTGCATACAGGAGAGAAACCCTACAAGTGCTCTGAGTGTGGGAAGAGCTTCAAATGCAGTTCTTCCCTCAGGTCCCACCACTACATCCACACAGGAGAGAAACCCTACAAGTGCTCTCAGTGCGGGAAGAGCTTCAGAAGCAGTTCTGAAGGGAAGAAACATGAGCGCTTTCACACAGGGGAGAGACCCTTCAAGTGCTCTGAGTGTGGGAAGAGCTTCAAAAAGAATTCTCAGTTGAAGTGCCACCAGCGCATCCATACAGGCGAGAGACCCTGTAAGTGTTCAGTGTGTGGGAAGTGCTTCAGAAGGAGTTGTGAAGTGAAGAACCACCAGCACATCCACAGAGGAGAGAGACCCTGTGAAGGTGCTGAGTGTGAGAAAAGCTTTAAATGAAGATCTAGTCTCAACACCCACAAGAGCATCTACAGTGCACACAGGCTGTAGAGGCATCTCAAGAGTCTGGGAACCTTCAAAAGTAGTTCCAGCCCTGTTACCTACCAGCAGAGCCATACAAGGAATAGAGCCTGCAGGGCCCTGAACAGGGGAAGAGCTTCAGCCAGAGCCCCAGCCTGTTCACCAGCTGTGGTGATGAACCTTACAAATCCCTTGAGTAAAGGAACAGTTCTGCAGCCAATCTGAATCCTCTTTTCATTCTTTGCGTGAGAATTATGCATATTGCTCTCCCTCAGCTGCAGTTGCTGTGTTGAGTGGCCATACAGAGGAGACTCTGGAGTGGGATGTGACCCAAAGGAAACCTCAGCTAGGCCAATATGTCACCAGGGAGGAAGAAATCCTGTCTGCAGGGTGTGTGGGAAGAGCTTCATCTGGAGCTTGACCCTCTGCAGACCCCGGAGTACTAACCCATGAGGACTCCCTATGAGTGTCTTTTCTGCAGAAAGAGGTCCTTCCACAGCTGGGAGCTCATCACACACCAGTGGATCCACGTGAGGAACCCTAGAAATGTGCAGCCTGCAACAAGAGCTTTGGCCACAGCTTTAAGCTGCTGAGGTACTACAGTGTCTGCACTTGTGTGAGGTCCAATCCGTGCCTGCACCACTGAGCTCACGTGGCAGGAAGCTTTAGAAATGCCTCGAGTGTGAGAAGGGCTTTGTGCAGAGTGCAGAGCTCCTCACAGGCCTTACAAGTTTTTCCAGTGCATCACTGGCACCCTCTGCAGAAGGGACTTAACCCAGGAGCTTCAGATGGCCTCTCCTTGCTACCCAAAGCCGTGTCCGGTTTTCTTTTCCGCTCTTCCTGCCAGCAGATTTTTGATGCCGTTTCCTAAGGAGATGTGCAGGGATGTTCTGTGTGCATGTGTTGCTCTCAGTAATTTGTGAGTGCACTGATGAACCTGAGGGAAGGGTCAGGAGAGCAGTAACGTGGCTCTTGGAGGTTTTCTGAGAATTGTCTGTAGTAGAAAGGGAAGGGGGTGAATAAAGTAGCTGAGTTGTTCTGAAGTTTTCTTCACTGTAGTCTTGTTTTTTGTTCTGAAAATAAATGTCAGCATGTGCAATGAGGAGAGGGAAAGGTGCAATCAGGATTTGGTTCTGGTGCCTCCTCCAGCCCAGTGCTTGCTTCTGGGGAAGGCATTTCTTTCACACAACCCTATCTTCCTTCCTAGCCGTGCTGCACACTGGTTCTACTGCTCTTCCCAAATGCTTTAATCAGCTGGTCAGAGCAGCTGTGTGACACCAAGCCTTGTTTGCCTCCAATAAAACCACAAAAAGCTGAGCTTGTTCTTCCTAAATGCACCATCCTAATTGTCTGGAGGTGGAGGGAACTGAAGGCATTGCAAACCCTCACGGTTCACTAGCAGCTCATCCCCACAGCACAGAGATACCAGAGTGCTCTCCAGTGCGTCCTTGCCTTGCAAGTGATCCCTTTTGAGCTTGAAGGTTTTTCCTTTGACCTTGGGAAGTTGTGTCTGAGATCTCCTGCAGCAGAGCCTTCACATTTGCTTTGCTCTGGTAAAGCTGCTGTGCTTGGAATGCAGTTGGCAGGAAGTGGAGTTGATTTTGGTGAGCTACTGAAGCTCTTTTTCCATTTCTTTTCCCCTGAAAAAAAAGCATTGTAATGGCAGCTTTCCCACCATGTTTTGTCCCACATCATGTTTATTCGCATTAAGAGTAAGAAAACTAATCTGCCTCAGTACTTTCCTGTTTTCCCTCTACTCTGGGGAAAATGCTTCTCATTCCACAATAGTTTGTTTTCCTTGCTGTGGTGGAAAAGGAGGGGGCCTTCCATTCTCAGGGTGGATGTTCACTTGGGAGGCTTTGTCTTGGTGAATTCTAGTAGTTGCATCCACCCCACAGAGAGCAGTGCCCTCTGTGTCATAGGTCACCTCTGCACTCATGGAATCAACACAGGCACAGACAGAGCTCGCAAGGGAACAACCAGCCCCCCAGGTGCCCATGTGCAAGGCTGTTACGTGTTACTGGTTTTTCACGTTGGTATCCAAAGTTGGAGGCCCTGTGTGCTGCAGCATCATCAGCATGAGTGAGAGGTGGTGGGAACGGTCCTGTGACGGGTGTGCTGTGTGTGATGGATGGCTCTGGGCTCTGCAGGCTGGAGATGCAGGCAGGTGAGATGGGATGGGGCTGCTGTAAGTACCGGTGTGCTGGATGGACTCTAAGCAAGCAGGACACACTGCTGCTGGGGAGCATGCTGTCTGGGTTGATTACCAGGGCTTTAAACTAGATCCAAAGGGGGAAGGGTGGGGAATTCATGCGACCAGAGAAGGGCTGAGGGATGTTGTCACTGTGGGAGATTGCAGGGAAAAACCTCTGAGCTGTCCTATAGGATCGTACAGGGACTCCTCAGAGAAGGTCATGTTGCCAATACCCCATCCAAAATCTTCTTGCACCCTCTAGGGGTAACTGCACCTGCTGCTTCCCTACAGTGCCTGTAGACCAGTGTGCATAGCGTGGGAAATGAGCAGGATGAGCTGGAGATCTGTGTACACACCTTAGAAGTGATTCTTTCTGCACAAGCTAACTCTTCAGCCCTCGCCTCCAGTGGTTGTGCTGTTTTGCCCGAGACACTCAGCTGGACTCTGTGATCAGACCGTGCTGCTGTGTCACAACTAGTGAGACTGCAGAACCATCAACGTAAGGCAATGCCAGGTGAGTGCAAGTCTGCAGCCTACAGGGAAAAAGAGGTGAGTGTAGGACTGCATGCAACAGCCTCTGGTGGAGATGGCCAACAGCACTGGCAAGGCTGAAGGGACCCGAAAGAAAACCGAGGTCTTTGTCTTCTAGGATGTGGCAGCCGTGTCTGCTGCTGAGGCTCAGGAGGGCACACATTGTCCTCGTGCCATGGGGGCCTCCTTGCCTCCTTACAGTCCTGTAGGGAGGCCAGTAGGTGTCCTGTCGTTCTCCCTCACAGAACACTCCACATCCCACTGACCGTGCAAAAACCTTGGGCCTTCCTCTACCTCAAAGCACCTGCACAGGGCCTTTGCCTGCCTGGAATCACGGCCTCCAATTATCTGCTCTAACATGGCCATGGGGAGGCTTTGTTGGTAATGGCTCCACAGGGACCAATTAATACTCCAACACTCTCCAACATTTCTGGACAGTGATTTGACTGCATCTTCATCATTTGGTTACAGCTGTCCTCTCTCAGTAGATGAAGTTCATGGACACCACATAAGCTGTGGGGCTCATTACAGTGCAGAAAAATCTAACAAGGCATTTCCCTCAAGTCTTCAAGACTTGAACTGTTCATGAGGGAGGTCTCAGTGTTGCAGACAAAGTTTTCCAGGAGCACTGTCCAAAAAAGGAGTTGTCATATTTAAGGGTATTTTTTATTACAGCAGACACAGAGATGTCACTGAGTGCGGCACAACCCCTGTGACACAGATGGCAGCTCCGTCAGGGAGAGGGAGGCACAGCCAGCATGGGGATAGCATTGTGGGGATGCAAGAGGGAAATGTAGTCAGTGAGAGCTGAAGAATGGATAGTGAGTGCACCAGACAAAGATGGGAATTGATGTAGATGGAGGAGAAAGAAGCCTGTGTAAGAGGAGGGATGCAGGGGTCAGTTGCTTGTGGCCAAATGTGTGGTCAGTGCTGGTCTGGCTGGGTGTGTGGGAGGCATGGGAGGAAGCTGACACCCCTCCAGGACCCAGGGCTACAACCTGAGGATAAGATGCCTCAACTGATTCAGCTGGATCCCATCCCTATGGAAGTGTAAAGGGCTGTCCAGCAGAGCCAGGGAGCTGCAGGAAGATGTGTGGGGGGAAGGAAGGAGCCCCCCAGCAGCACAGGGGCCTTCTGCTGCTAGAGGTGCTGCATGGGGCTGGGGGCTCACAGCTGCACTGCACGCTTGGGACCTAGCAGAGGGGACTTTTCAAGCATGACCCAACAAGGGACTTTTCAAGCATGACCCAACAAGGGACTTTCTGCCCTGTGTTAATTTTCCTGCCTTTAGGGTAGGGATGACTGGAGAAATGGGAGAGGAGCTGTCTATGTTGACACATCACTGAGACTGCTGTACTGCAGCTTTGGAGATGAGTAGGATTGTGAGCAGCATCCTCGTGTTCCATCAGCCTTTCCTCACTCAGTGGACAGAACAAGCATCAGCTTTGTTGATCCCATTCAGGCTTTCTGATATGTCTGTTTATACTGCAAAGATCAGCATGCACACGGATACTGCCCTGCAAACAGGCAGTTTCCTGACAGGCAAAGATGGGTGCACTGACTTCAGGGTGGTGAGTGTGAGAGCAGAAAGGAAAAGAAGGAAAAGGCATGAGACATGGAAACAGCTGGCAGGGAAGACAGTCTCCAGGCACCTGGGATGTGATCAGGGAATGAGAGGAAAGGAAAATCAGAAATGTTGTTTGGAGGGACGATCACAGAATCACACAGTCAGAGAATGGCCAGGGTTGGAAGGGACCTCAAGGATCATGAATCTCCAACCCCCTGCCACATGCAGGGCCACCAATCTCCCCATTTAATACCAGACCAGGCTGCCCAGGGCCCCATCCAATCTGGCCTTGAACACCTCCAGGGACAGGGAATCCACAGCCTCTCTGGGCAACTTGTTCCAGCACCTCACCACTCTCTCTGTAAAGAACTCCCCCCTGACATCCGACCTAAATCTCCCCTCCCTCAACTTAAAACCACTTTCCCTCGTCCTGCAGTTATCAGTCCTTTCAAAGAGTTGATTCCTCTCCTGTTTATGGGCTCCCATTAGGTACTGCAGGCTGCAGTGAGGTCACCCTGCAGCCTTCTTTTCCCCAGGCTGAACAAGCCCAGCTCCCTCAGCCTGTCTTCTTAGGGGAAGTGCTCCAGTCCCCTGATCATCTTCATGGCTCTCCTCTGGACCCTCTCCAACAGCTCCCTGTCTTTCTTGTACTGGAGATAAGGATGTGGTGGGGGACCATGTCCAAGGCCTTGCTCAAGTCCAGGTAAATGACATCGGTCACCTTTCCCTTGTCCACCAATGCTGTGACTCCATCATAGAAGGCCCCCACATTGGTCAAGCATGCCTTTCCCCTGGTGAAACCAGGCTGGCTGTCTTGGATCACACGCTCATTCCTCATGTGATGGAGTATGTCATCCAGGATGATCTGTTCCATGATCTTCCCAGGCACAGAGGTGAGACTCACCGGCCTGTAGCTGGTGCCAGGATCCTCCTTGCTGCCTTTCTTGTAAATGGGAGTGCTGTGACCCTTCATCTGGGGCCTCACCTGACAGCCACGACTTTTCAAATATGATGGAGAGCAGCTCAGCAACCACCTCAGCCATCTCCTTCAGAGCCCTGGGATGCACACCATCTGGCCCCAGAGACTTGTACACACTCAGTCTCATGAGGTAGTCTTGGACTTGCTCTGCCCTTTCAGTGGGAGCGGATTTACTGCCTCAGTCCCCACCGAGGTTTAGGGATGCAGGGCTCAGGGACGTGAGAAGTACTGCAATGCTGGCTGCCAGTGAAGACTTGAGGCAAAGAACTCGTACCTCAGGCTTCTCTTTTCCGTTGAAGCCCGTTCTCCTTTTACATTTACCAAAGGAGGCTCACTCGCTTTGGCCTGCCTCTTCTGCCCAATGTACCTGTAGAAAGTCTTCCTATTGTTTTTCATGTCCCTCACCATGTTCAGTTCTGCCAGCGCTTTGGCTTTCCTGATCACACGTCTGCAACCTGAGCCATAATCCGAACCGTAGAACCATAGAATGGCCCGGGTGGAAGGGACTTCAAGAATCATAGAACCATAGAATGGCTTGGGTTGGAAGGAACCTCAAGGATCGTGAAGCTGCTTGATGTGGCAATCAGGGCCACCAACCTCCCCATTTAATACCAGACCATGCTACCCAGGGCCCCATCCAATCTGGCCTTGAACACATCCACAACCTCTCTGGGCCGCTGTTCCAGCACCTCACCACTCTCTCTGTAAAGAACTTCCCCCTGACATCCAACCTAAATCTTCCCTCCCTCAACTTAAAACCATTTCCCCTTGTCCTGCTGTCATAAACTCTTTCCAAGAGTTGATTCCCCTCCTGTTCGTAGGCTCCCTTTAGGTCCTGGAAGGATGCAATGAGGTCACCCCTCAGCCTTCTTTTCTCCAGGCTGAACAAGTCTGACATACCTCAGCAGAAGTGAGCATCTGCTTCTTGGGTGTTCCCACCAGAAAAAAGCAAACGTAGAACAGAATCCATTCACAGACCTCCTGCTGCAAGCAGCTGTGGTTGTCTGAAGCACAACTGAGAGCAGCAGATGATCTCAGCTTCATTTTAAATCCCTTAAAGACAGGACTGAAAATCCTGGAGTTGTGCAAAGATGTAATTGTGAGTGAGTCGTCAAAGAGCTGAACAGACTCCTTGATAGACCTTATCACTGTGAAGCCTTGGGAGCCTGAAACGCGAGTCTGAGCACCGACAAATGCCAGCTTGCAGATGGAAATGATGGCAATACGCAGATCTGAGAACAGCATCAGATCTGTGCGTGGATTTCTGCTGCAAAGGGAACCAACTTTGCGACACTCTCACTGTCCTTCAGCACTGAGAAAACTGAGTGTGAACAACTTAGGGAAGGATGGATGCTCTGTTCAAGATCTCAGCACAAATCCCCGTTGTTTTTCCCCACGTCCACCAACTCTGTAAGTGCTGTAGTCTGAAACCGTTTGGTTCTAAAATTCATTATGGAAAAACTGGGGGAAAAAAACCCAGACTCAGAGAAGTTGTAGCATTTAGAATGAATGAAAGGATAATGATGCAGAACTATAATTCTGGAGCAATCGTGGGGCTCAGGATCACAACAACTCATTTGCACTCACAGTGCTGCAGAGCATGTCGGCATCTCTGAATTTTTGAGCTGTTTTTTCTCTTGAAAACTCAGAGGTTAATAAATACAGAGGTTGTTTGTTTGCCCCTTCCCAGGCACATTTGCTTTCTGCTCACTCTTGGACACCACATCCAAATGGAGTTTTTAATATTTGAGCATTGCAGCGTTGGCTGGGATAAAAACAAGAAGGCTTTGCGTTGTCTGAACTGAGAGGTGACTGACCAGGTTACTGAGACATGACTTGATCGACACACGTATTAGAATACATCATTTCTTTCTGGCTTGACCTTTCAGTTCAGATCTTAATAAATCAGAGGCCAAAATGTGTGACCTTCTCCAGGTCCATACAGCCTCAGTAGAGCATTAAGCACAGCACAGCTGATGGGCTGTGACTGAGTCTGGGCAAGATTGACATCCCCATCACCTTCCCTTTCCCTTTCCCCTTCCTTTTTCTCCTTCCCCTTCTCCTTCTTCTTTAACCTGCGGAATTCTAACTTCAGTACCATTAATAAGTGTATGGGAACTGCTGAGTCACAGCCTGAACCTCTGATTGATCACCTGAGGCAAGCCATGAGCCAGCCAGAGGAGCACAGGTGAAGGCAATTCAGCTGTGCTGCCGGAAGGGGTGGAGCCAGGCTCCAGCCCTCCTAGACCCATTTAAGAGCTGGCTACCGGGGGGGAAGGATCTTGTCTGGAGATCCCTCCTTCTGGTGTTTTGTGGTGAGCTCAGCATAAGGGTAAGTCTTCCATTTATTCTCTCTTGTTATCATTGTCCTCTTCGCCTAACTCTCTTGTTTATTTTGTGATTATAACATCTTGATATCCATTGATTATACACTTGGCGAGCCAAGCAGGCCAAATATACTAAAATTAACATTGTTGGAATCGGCGGGAGAAAAGATATAACCAAGGACTTGATCAAGCATTCTCAACTTTATTCAGAAGGCACCGTTATTTATTACAGCATATAATGAGGCTAATACATATTGCAAAAGGCGAGCTCCTTATTGCTCGGCGCACGGGTAGCCGATTCAACCGCAGCAGCGTTCCCACAGTCAGCACCCGCAGTTCTGCATCCTGTTATTGCTTTGTGTTGGTTTCTCATACTCCTCCAAGGGTACGCTGTCCTTGATGATGATAGGTCAGCAGGCTCGTGTTTATGCCTAGTTATTTCAGTCTTATCAGTGGGATTGTGTCAACATGACCCTTTTCTGCAAGCCAGCTTTCAGCAATGCTCACCACATAACATCATGTCTTTTCTTTGGAATTTCTATAAATGGGTCAAGGGGGAGAACAATACTTCTCTAGAGAAAATGATTCCAGGGCAGATCCCAGGGTTTGAGGGATCGCCCTATTATGAGTTAGCTGCTATCATTGAAAAATGGGGTCCCTTACGTGTTATGGGCAGTATCTCCCCGTATCGCATGGCGGACTATTTTCAAGGACTTGGCAAGGACGTCCTCATCACTAAAGAAAGACAACTGGCTGCCTCCATGGTGGCATGGCCGCTATTAAGCGCCTTAAATCATGCGGATATAAGAAATAATACTTTAGAAACTGAAAATCAGCTTTTGAAAGACCGCATTGAAAAGCTGGAGCACAGACTTGGCGTTTTAACAGGGAAGAAGCCAATTCTACATCTTCCTGTAGGCCAAATTCGTAACATTTCAATAAATGATGACCAGATTCCTGAATCAACAGACTTCGTTGATCAGGAAAACAAGAAATCCAAATCAGACCTTGAATGTCCAGTTCTGACCGATCCACTGGAAGTCCGTCCTGTCATAACCCAGAAAACAAAAAAAGTACAGGATGGACCAGCAGGGGTGCCGCCTGATCAGTGGCCCCTGCCCAGACTCGTTTACATGTAACAGCCTGGCCATACACGGCAACAGAATTAATGGACTTAGTGCAGCGATTTCGGCAGAAGCCCAGAGAAAGTGTGCCAGCTTGGTTATTGAGACGATGGGATTCTGGGGCAGAAAGTGTCTTGGTGAATGGCCCAGAAATAGCCAAGTTGGCCACCATGACTGTCCATCCTGCTCTCAGACAGAGGTTGTACGTGGGTAATCAATATCGTGATGAAAACCATTCTATACTAGAATGGTTAATGGCGGCCTGCCGTATGGTATGGCCGAATAAATCAGACGTACCTTTACATACAGGCATGTGGTCCTCCATGGAGGACCTTCAAAATTATATCTGCGAACTGGGTGTAAGAGAGGCTATCTATGAAGACACATTTGATGGCCCTGATATGGTTAACTTTTCAGCAGGGATGAGAGATTTAATTTTACAGCAAGCTCCCTCCCATCTCTACGGCACCCTAGTCTCCATATTAAATCCCCTTGTAGCCTCAGAAGCTGTAGTCCAGCAGGCTGCCCAGTTAGTTGCTGACTTGAGAGAAACAGAACGCCTGCGGACTAGGCGCAATATTTGCTTTTTGGAGGAAGCAGAGGTCCTGCCAGTAAGTAAAACCAGAATGCCGGCTACTCGAGCTCCTCCATCGGGACCCATAAGGGTATCCCGAAAACAAATGTTTAATGATTTAATTTGGGCTGGGGTCCAATTTGCTAAGATCCACCGCCAGCCCAACCACATCCTTCTCCAGCTCTGGAGACAACTAAAGGACAATCAAAAATTCCAGAACAACCCTAAGAAATCAAGGGTGAGGGTTATAAAGAGGGTTCCAACAACAACATGGAACCTAGAAGATTTTATTGTTCCAAATAGGAAAAAAAAGCCACCTCAGGTGCCTTGGGCCACAATGCCTGAGCCATCAGAAGCAAAAGAATTGGCCCTAGCACAATTCATGGAGTGACGAGGGATGTTAGTCCCCGTAGGGCCTCCAGACGGGACTGGAGGCCCTATGTAGAATTAACGATTTATTGGTCCCAAAAAAATATTCAGAGAGTTATGGCATTGGTAGACGCAGGAGCAGAAACATCAATTATCTATGGAGATCCGGGAAAATTTCATGGTGACAGAGTGATGATTGGTGGTTTTGGGGGACAGACTATTCCTGTCACCCAAACACGGGTAAAATTGGGCATTGGGCATCTCCCACCCCGGGAGTACAAGGTGTCTATTGCCCCAGTCCAAGAATACATCCTGGGCATAGATATTCTATGGGGTCTGGCTCTCCAAACAACCGTGGGAGAGTTCAGACTTCGACAGAGATGTATCAGTGTCCAGGTGATGCAGGCAATATTAAGAGGCCAAGCGAAACATGGGCCTGTTTGCCTGCCGAAACCGCGCTGGATTACTAATGTCAGACAGTATAGACTCCCGGGTGGGCAAGATGAAATATCGAGAACGGTGCAGGAATTAGAAAAAGTGGGCATTATAAGACCTGCACACAGCCCATATAACTCCCCCACATGGCCAGTGCAAAAGTCGGATGGCACATGGAGAATGACAGTAGATTACAGAGAATTAAATAAGGTCACGCCGCCTATTCATGCAGCCGTGCCCAATATTGCCTCCCTAATGGACACATTGAGTAGGGAGATAAAAACCTATCATTGTGTCCTAGATCTAGCAAATGCATTCTTCAGTATCCCAATTGCTGAGGAATCGCAAGATCAGTTTGCGTTTACGTGGGGAGGCAGGCAGTGGACCTTTCAGGTCCTGCCACAGGGGGACGTGCATTCACCAACGTGTTGTCACAATCTAGTGGCGTGTGACCTGGCTGATTGCAGAAAACCTGATGATGTTAACCTGTATCATTACAGGATGATCTCCTGCTGACATCCGACTCACTGGAGGCAGTAGGACAGGCGGCAGATTCATTAACCGCCTATTTACAACAGAGGGGATGGGCTATAAATCCCCCAAAGGTGCAAGGTCCAGGCCTGTCTGTAAAATTCCTGGGGGTGGTTTGGTCAGGAAAGACCGAAGTGCTACCCAGTGCTGTCATAGATAAGGTTCAGGCGTTCCCAGTCCCTACAGCATCAAAGCAGCTGCAAGAGTTTCTAGGTATATTGGGTTACTGGCATTCCTTTATACCTCACCTAGCGCAGCTGCTAAGGCCACTATACAGACTCACAAAAAAGGGGCAGCTATGGGACTGGGGGAAAACCGAACAGGATGCTTTCCAACAAGCAAAACTGGCAGTTAAACAAGCTCAGGCATTGGGTATATTCGATCCTACCCTCCCAGCCGAGTTGGACGTTCATGTTACTCAAGACGGCTTTGGTTGGGGCCTGTAGCAACGCCAGAGCTCTGTTTGGACCCCCATTGGTTTCTGGTCTCAGGTTTGGCATGAAGCAGAAGAAAGATACAGTATGATTGAAAAACAGTTATTGGCTGCCTATTTGGCATTACAGGCAGTAGAGCCAATAACTCAAACAGCTGCAGTTATAGTCAAGACCACTCTGCCAATTCAGGGGTGGGTGAAAGATCTGACCCACCTTCCTAAGACAGGGGTGGCACAAGCACAAACAGTGGCACGATGGGTCGCCTATCTCAGCCAAAGGAGCAGTCTGTCTTCATCACCCTGGAAAGAAGAACTCCAGAAGATCCTAGGCCCAGTGACGTATCACAGTGATGCACCAGAAGAAATACTGGTCGCTCCACCAGAGAAGAGTCCCGTTCAGGAGGGAAAATATCCTATCCCTGAAGATGCCTGGTACGCAGATGGGTCCAGCAAGGGCAACCCGAGCAAGTGGAGAGCAATAGCATACCATCCTTCCACCGAGACAATCTGGTTCGATGAGGGGAATGGTCAGAGCAGCCAATGGGCAGAACTGCGAGCCGTGTGGATGGTTATAACCAAGGAACCCGGTGATGGTATCCTGAACATCTGCACAGATAGTTGGGCTGTGTACCGGGGGCTCACTCTTTGGATTGCACAGTGGGCCACCCAGGAATGGACTATCCACGCCCGACCGATCTGGGGCAAAGACATGTGGTTAGACATATGGAATACGGTCAAACACAGGACTGTATGTGTCTACCATGTTTCTGGTCATCAGCCCCTACAGTCACCAGGAAACGATGAAGCCGACACACTGGCCCGAGTTCGATGGATTGAGAATTCATCATCTGAGAACGTCGCCCGCTGGTTACATCAGAAGCTACGGCATGCTGGACAAAAGACAATGTGGGCAGCTGCTAAAGCATGGGGACTGCCCATACAACTATCTGATATCATCCAGGCATGCCAGGATTGTGATGCTTGCTCCTAGATGAGACCGAGACTGTTGCCCGAAACAACAGCCCATCTTGCTAGGGGACACAATCCTCTCCAGCAATGGCAGGTCAGGGCACTCACTAAACTGATGTCTGCCTACGGGACACCTCAAGTCATCGAGAGCGACCAAGGGACTCATTTTACTGGTGCAACAATACAGCGCTGGGCAGAAGAAAATAACATGGAATGGCAATTCCACCTGCCATATAATCCAACGGGGGCAGGCCTCATCAAACGTTATAACGTATTCTTAAGGCTGCCCTGAAGACAGACTCCCAGTCCCTGCAGGGGTGGACGAAAAGACTGTATGAAACCCTGCAGGACCTGAATGAAAGACCTCGAGACGGCACACCCAGTGCCCTGAGAATGTTGCAGATGACATGGGCCACCCTGCTTAGGATCCAAATTACAGGCACTGATCATCAGGTAAGACCCCAGATTGGTAATGAAAATAATCTTCTGCTCCCTGCCCCTGAGCATTTAGAGCCGGGTACCCATAAAATAAAATGGCCCTGGAAGATGCAGGTAGGACCCAAGTGGTGTGGCCTACTTGCACCTTGGGGGAGACTATTGGAGGTGGGAGGCTCAGCAGTCCCTCCAGTAATAGGTACATGGCCTACTGATATTGTGGTCAACACTGCGATCTTTATTGCTAAAGGGACCCTCATCGTGTCCCTGTGGCAGATCAGGACACCTCCTTTGGTGCCTGATATCGTTATGCAGCCGCAGATATCCGGCAAAAAGGTGTGGTACAGGCGGCCAGGACGTGCCCCAGTACAAGCGGAAGTGTTGACCCAAGACAGAAATACGGCCTGTATCTTGCCCTGGAGAGCAGACCTTCCCCTCCTGGTACCTGTAAAACATCTGTATTACTCCCTGTGAGTCTGTGAGCCTTCAGGACCACCGGAAGGAACAAAATGCCATCAAGCGTTCCAGTGTTGCTGTCAGATCACGTACAACACCCGGTGATGGTCTGCATGGGACTGATGGAACATAGAACGGACCTGCACCTCAGGACCTCATGCCTCCAGGCACATCATCGAGCACTGGCCCATAGAAGAGTGTGGACATCCACAGATCATCACTCGTCTTGAATTGTACCAACACACGTCACGATAAAATTGTATAAGCGTCGCGATATACCGGATCTCTGTCTTAGGGAAAGCTTACCCTTTAGTTAACCTGATCATTGGTTCACACCATGAAGGGGTGGAGTGTATGGGAGCTGCCGAGTCACGGCCTGAACCTCTGATTGATCACCTGAGGCGAGCCGTGAGCCAGCCAGAGGAGCACAGGTGAAGGCAATTCAGCTGTGCTGCCGGAAGGGGTGGAGGCAGGCTGCACCCCTCCTGGACCTATTTAAGAGCTGGCTCCCAGTGGGGGAGGATCTCTTCTGGAGATCGCCTCTATCGATGTTTTGTGGTGAGCCCAGCATAAGGGTAAGCCTTCCATTTATTCTCTTTTGTTATCATTGTCCACTTTGCCTAACTCTCTTGATTATATTGTGATTGTAACATCTTGATATCCATTGATTATACAGGGGGGAATATGGCGATGTGGGGGAATGTGGGGGGCATGGGAGGATGTTCTTGGATGGGGAGAGATGGGGGGATATATGGGGCAGGGGGGGATGTGGGGGTATATGGGGATGTGGGGGGGATGTGTAGGGCATGTGCAGGGCATGGGGGGGATGGGGATGTGTGGGGACAGGGGAATGTAGGAGGGATGTGGGGGGGGAGGGAGGAGTGGGGGGGATGGGGGGGGATGGGGGAGACGGGGATATAAGGGATGTGGGGGGGACAGGGTTTGGGGGGGATGGGGGAGGTGGGGGACGGGGGGGAGGTGGTGGACAGGGGGACTTGGGGGACAGGGGGACATGGGGGTACAAGGGCACATAGGAGGATGTGGGGGGG